>NC_069503.1:485176717-485371717 GCF_027579735.1 Bombina bombina | reverse complement strand
TTGGTAATTAGAAGGCCGCTAAATGCTGCTGCGCATCACATGTGTATTATGGCCAGCAGTGAAGGGGTTAATTAGGTAGTTTGTAGGGAGCTTGCAGGGTTAATTTTAGCTTTAGTGTAGAGATCAGACTCCCACCTGACACATGCCACCCCCTGATCCCTCCCAAACAGCTCTCTTCCCTCCCCCACCCCACAATTGTCCCCGCCATCTTAAGTACTGGCAGAAAGTCTGCCAGTACTAAAATAAAAGGTATTAAAAAAAAATAATACATTTTTTTAAGCATATTTACATATGCTGCTATGTAGGGTCCCCCCTTAGCCCCCAACCTCCCTGATCCCCCCAAAATAGCTCCCTAACCCTCCCCCTCTGCCTTATTGGGGCCATCTTGGGTACTGGCAGCTGTCTGCCAGTACCCTGTTTGCAAATAAAAATGTTTTTTTTTTATTATTTGTTATTTGTTTCTGTAGTGTAGCTTCCCCCCCCCCCACAGTCCAATATCCCACCAGCCAAACCGATCACTAAATAAATATAACTACCCCTTTGATCCCCACTTCTAACTAAAAATTTTCTGTAGCGTAGTGGTTCCCACCCTCTCCCTCCCCGTGCACGCGCCCGCCCGGCCTCCCTGTGCACAAGCGTCCGTGCGCGCCCCCCCGGTCGTCCCCGCCCCCGATCCCGCCCCCTCCGCATCATAAAGGCCATCGATCCCACACTGGCTCCCACCCACCAACAAACGTAGCCGTTAATGTCCGGTGCAGAGAGGGCCACAGAGTGGCTCTCTCTGCACCGGATGGCTAAAAATGGTTATTGCAGGATGCCTCGATATTGAGGCATCACTGCAATAACCGGAAAGCAGCTGGAAGTGAGCAGGATCGCTTCCAGCTGCTTTCCACACCGAGGACGTGCAGGGTACGTCCTCAGGCGTTAACTGCCTTTTTTTTTGAGGACGTACCCTGCACATCCTCGGTCGTTAAGGGGTTAAACATTATATCCAACTCAGGGCCGTCTTTAATATTGACTGGACCCTGGGCGAAAATTTTCTTGGGCCCCCCCATGCAAAAAAATGAAATAAATTGCAATATGTGAAACTGGACCTAAGCAGTACTAATAAGTAAATAAATATATAAATTCATCCACTGTGGATTCATTTAATATTCTTTTGAATGTGATTCTGGTGTGAGGTTAGCTGGTTAAAGAGATTTAGGGCAGCCAACAGGAGCAAAGCAAGGTAAAGACTGAGGAGGAAGCATGGAGGTGCAGTATAAGTTTACTGACTGGAACAGCAGAACTACTATGGGAAGCTATAAAATCTGCGACAGAGAGAAAACAAAAACTATAAAAATAAACCTTACATTAATGTGTGAAGTATCAGCATGACCCTATACATCAGCCACAGCAGCACATGTCACTTCTTTGCTAGGAACAAGTTCCCTCTCACCTTGCACTAGACAATGCTGCATGGGGAGGGGGGGTGTGCACTCACTTATTCTTCCCACTAACACCTTTCTACAAAGCACTGTTCCCCTAACAAACTTCAGTTAGTTGATCTTAGGGCCACAGCAGAAAGAGCAGGGATAAGGGGACCAGCAGACTGGATGCTGTCTGTCCAAGGATGCATGGATACAGTGTGAGATGAGTCACACAGCCTCAAGACTGAAGAGAGCAGTGTATGCAGCTGCACAAATGCTCAAATCCTCACGTGCCTGCCGCTCCAGCTTTCTGCTGCATGCACCTACAGTCAGTCCTACCCAGAAACAATCCCCACCACCAGAGCAGTTACCTAATAACAGTGGTAACCCCAGTAGGACCTTTTATGATGCAGTGGGAATGGCTGGATGCTGAGTTAGGGCTTTGCATTCAGTGCTGCACAGTGCACATCTAAAACAGCACATGGCAATAGCTTGGCATGTCACATGACACTGGCACGGTCTGGAAAAGTTTTAAAAAAAATATATATAAGCAGAGTACTTTTGACTGTGATAGTATTAGGACAGAATGTGTGTGTTCCCCATGTCAAATCAGCAGTCTGGTATGAACCATTTAAAATTTTTTTTTTTTTTTTTTAGGACTCTTGGGCCCCTCAACAGAAACTGGGCCCAGGGCAGCTGCCCCTTTTGCCCTGTGTTAAAGACGGTCCTGATCCAACTGTCTACAAAAACAGAATTTATGTTTACCTGATAAATTACTTTCTCCAACGGTGTGTCCGGTCCACGGCGTCATCCTTACTTGTGGGATATTCTCTTCCCCAACAGGAAATGGCAAAGAGCCCAGCAAAGCTGGTCACATGATCCCTCCTAGGCTCCGCCTTCCCCAGTCATTCGACCGACGTAAAGGAGGAAAATTTGCATAGGAGAAACCATATGATACCGTGGTGACTGTAGTTAAAGAAAATAAATTATCAGACCTGATTAAAAAACCAGGGCGGGCCGTGGACCGGACACACCGTTGGAGAAAGTAATTTATCAGGTAAACATAAATTCTGTTTTCTCCAACATAGGTGTGTCCGGTCCACGGCGTCATCCTTACTTGTGGGAACCAATACCAAAGCTTTAGGACACGGATGAAGGGAGGGAGCAAATCAGGTCACCTAGATGGAAGGCACCACGGCTTGCAAAACCTTTCTCCCAAAAATAGCCTCAGAAGAAGCAAAAGTATCAAACTTGTAAAATTTAGTAAAAGTGTGCAGTGAAGACCAAGTCGCTGCCTTACATATCTGATCAACAGAAGCCTCGTTCTTGAAGGCCCATGTGGAAGCCACAGCCCTAGTGGAATGAGCTGTGATTCTGTCAGGAGGCTGCCGTCCGGCAGTCTCGTAAGCCAATCTGATGATGCTTTTAATCCAAAAAGAGAGAGAGGTAGAAGTTGCTTTTTGACCTCTCCTTTTACCAGAATAAACAACAAACAAGGAAGATGTTTGTCTAAAATCCTTTGTAGCATCTAAATAGAATTTTAGAGCACGAACAACATCCAAATTGTGCAACAGACGTTCCTTCTTTGAAACTGGATTCGGACACAAAGAAGGTACGACTATCTCCTGGTTAATGTTTTTGTTAGAAACAACTTTCGGAAGAAAACCAGGTTTAGTACGTAAAACCACCTTATCTGCATGGAACACCAGATAAGGAGGAGAACACTGCAGAGCAGATAATTCTGAAACTCTTCTAGCAGAAGAAATTGCAACCAAAAACAAAACTTTCCAAGATAATAACTTAATATCAACGGAATGTAAGGGTTCAAACGGAACCCCCTGAAGAACTGAAAGAACTAAATTGAGACTCCAAGGAGGAGTCAAAGGTTTGTAAACAGGCTTGATTCTAACCAGAGCCTGAACAAAGGCTTGAACATCTGGCACAGCTGCCAGCTTTTTGTGAAGTAACACAGACAAGGCAGAAATCTGTCCCTTCAAGGAACTTGCAGATAATCCTTTCTCCAAACCTTCTTGAAGAAAGGATAGAATCTTAGGAATTTTTACCTTGTCCCAAGGGAATCCTTTAGATTCACACCAACAGATATATTTTTTCCATATTTTGTGGTAAATTTTTCTAGTTACAGGCTTTCTGGCCTGAACAAGAGTATCAATGACAGAATCTGAGAATCCTCGCTTTGATAAGATCAAGCGTTCAATCTCCAAGCAGTCAGTTGGAGTGAGACCAGATTCGGATGTTCGAACGGACCTTGAACAAGAAGGTCTCGTCTCAAAGGTAGCTTCCATGGTGGAGCCGATGACATATTCACCAGGTCTGCATACCAAGTCCTGCGTGGCCACGCAGGAGCTATCAAGATCACCGATGCCCTCTCCTGCTTGATCCTGGCTACCAGCCTGGGGATGAGAGGAAACGGCGGGAATACATAAGCTAGTTTGAAGGTCCCAGGTGCTACTAGTGCATCTACTAGAGTCGCCTTGGGATCCCTGGATCTGGACCCGTAGCAAGGAACCTTGAAGTTCTGACGAGAGGCCATCAGATCCATGTCTGGAATGCCCCACAGTTGAGTAATTTGGGCAAAGATTTCCGGATGGAGTTCCCACTCCCCCGGATGAAATGTCTGACGACTCAGAAAATCCGCTTCCCAAGAATGTCGTCCAAGTAAGGTACTACTGCAATGCCCCTTGGTCTTAGCACCGCTAGAAGGGACCCTAGTACCTTTGTGAAAATCCTTGGAGCAGTGGCTAATCCGAACGGAAGTGCCACAAACTGGTAATGCTTGTCCAGGAATGCGAACCTTAGGAACCGATGATGTTCCTTGTGGATAGGAATATGTAGATACGCATCCTTTAAATCCACCGTGGTCATGAATTGACCTTCCTGGATGGAAGGAAGAATTGTTCGAATGGTTTCCATTTTGAACGATGGAACCTTGAGAAACTTGTTTAGGATCTTGAGATCTAAGATTGGTCTGAACGTTCCCTCTTTTTTGGGAACTACGAACAGATTGGAGTAGAACCCCATCCCTTGTTCTCCTAATGGAACAGGATGAATCACTCCCATTTTTAACAGGTCTTCTACACAATGCAAGAATGCCTGTTTTTTTATGTGGTCTGAAGACAATTGAGACCTGTGGAACCTCCCCCTTGGGGGAAGCCCCTTGAATTCCAGAAGATAACCTTGGGAGACTATTTCTAGCGCCCAAGGATCCAGAACATCTCTTGCCCAAGCCTGAGCGAAGAGAGAGAGTCTGCCCCCCACCAGATCCGGTCCCGGATCGGGGGCCAACATCTCATGCTGTCTTGGTAGCAGTGGCAGGTTTCTTGGCCTGCTTTCCTTTGTTCCAGCCTTGCATTGGTCTCCAGGCTGGTTTGGCTTGAGAAGTATTACCCTCCTGCTTAGAGGACGTAGCACTTGGGGCTGGTCCGTTTCTGCGAAAGGGACGAAAATTAGGTTTATTTTTGGCCTTGAAAGACCTATCCTGAGGAAGGGCGTGGCCCTTGCCCCCAGTGATATCAGAGATAATCTCTTTCAAGTCAGGGCCAAACAGCGTTTTCCCCTTGAAAGGAATGTTAAGCAATTTGTTCTTGGAAGACGCATCCGCTGACCAAGATTTTAACCAAAGCGCTCTGCGCGCCACAATAGCAAACCCAGAATTTTTCGCCGCTAACCTAGCCAATTGCAAAGTGGCGTCTAGGGTGAAAGAATTAGCCAATTTGAGAGCACGAATTCTGTCCATAATCTCCTCATAAGAAGAAGAATTATTATTGATCGCCTTTTCTAGCTCATCGAACCAGAAACACGCGGCTGTAGTGACAGGGACAATGCATGAAATTGGTTGTAGAAGGTAACCTTGCTGAACAAACATCTTTTTAAGCAAACCTTCTAATTTTTTATCCATAGGATCTTTGAAAGCACAACTATCTTCTATGGGTATAGTGGTGCATTTGTTTAGAGTAGAAACCGCCCCCTCGACCTTGGGGACTGTCTGCCATAAGTCCTTTCTGGGGTCGACCATAGGAAACAATTTTTTAAATATGGGGGGAGGGACGAAAGGTATACCGGGCCTTTCCCATTCTTTATTTACAATGTCCGCCACCCGCTTGGGTATAGGAAAAGCTTCGGGGGGCCCCGGGACCTCTAGGAACTTGTCCATTTTACATAGTTTCTCTGGAATGACCAAATTCTCACAATCATCCAGAGTGGATAACACCTCCTTAAGCAGAGCGCGGAGATGTTCCAACTTAAATTTAAATGAAATCACATCAGGTTCAGCTTGTTGAGAAATTTTCCCTGAATCTGAAATTTCTCCCTCAGACAAAACCTCCCTGGCCCCCTCAGACTGGTGTAGGGGCCCTTCAGAACCAATATCATCAGCGTCCTCATGCTCTTCAGTATTTTCTAAAACAGAGCAGTCGCGCTTTCGCTGATAAGTGGGCATTTTGGCTAAAATGTTTTTGATAGAATTATCCATTACAGCCGTTAATTGTTGCATAGTAAGGAGTATTGGCGCGCTAGATGTACTAGGGGCCTCCTGTGTGGGCAAGACTGGTGTAGACGAAGGAGGGGATGATGCAGTACCATGCTTACTCCCCTCACTTGAGGAATCATCTTGGGCATCATTTTCTCTAAATTTTGTGTCACATAAATCACATCTATTTAAATGAGAAGGAACCTTGGCTTCCCCACATTCAGAACACAGTCTATCTGGTAGTTCAGACATGTTAAACAGGCATAAACTTGATAACAAAGTACAAAAAACGTTTTAAAATAAAACCGTTACTGTCACTTTAAATTTTAAACTGAACACACTTTATTACTGCAATTGCGAAAAAGTATGAAGGAATTGTTCAAAATTCACCAAAATTTCACCACAGTGTCTTAAAGCCTCAAAAGTATTGCACACCAAATTTGGAAGCTTTAACCCTTAAAATAACGGAACCGGAGCCGTTTTTATATTTAACCCCTTTACAGTCCCTGGTATCTGCTTTGCTGAGACCCAACCAAGCCCAAAGGGGAATACGATACCAAATGACGCCTTCAGAAAGTCTTTTCTATGTATCAGAGCTCCTCACACATGCATCTGCATGTCATGCTTCTCAAAAACAAGTGCGCAATACAGGCGCGAAAATGAGACTCTGCCTATGATTAGGGAAAGCCCCTAGAGAATAAGGTGTCCAATACAGTGCCTGCCGGTTATTTTACAAAATTCCCAAGATTAAAATAATTCCTCAAGGCTATGGAGTATAAAATATGTTTATATATAAATCGATTTAGCCCAGAAAATGTCTACAGTCTTAAAAAGCCCTTGTGAAGCCCTTTTTTTCTGTCTGTAATAAAAATGGCTTACCGGATCCCATAGGGAAAATGACAGCTTCCAGCATTACATCGTCTTGTTAGAATGTGTCATACCTCAAGCAGCAAAAGTCTGCTCACTGTTCCCCCAACTGAAGTTAATTCCTCTCAACAGTCCTGTGTGGAAACAGCCATCGATTTTAGTAACGGTTGCTAAAATCATTTTCCTCTTACAAACAGAAATCTTCATCTCTTTTCTGTTTCAGAGTAAATAGTACATACCAGCACTATTTTAAAATAACAAACTCTTGATTGAATAATAAAAACTACAGTTAAACACTAAAAAACTCTAAGCCATCTCCGTGGAGATGTTGCCTGTACAACGGCAAAGAGAATGACTGGGGAAGGCGGAGCCTAGGAGGGATCATGTGACCAGCTTTGCTGGGCTCTTTGCCATTTCCTGTTGGGGAAGAGAATATCCCACAAGTAAGGATGACGCCGTGGACCGGACACACCTATGTTGGAGAAATAAAGGTTCCATTAAAAAAAAAAATTGCTAAAGCTTTTATATAGCTATATTGAATTAATAAAATAAAATGGACATAATAAAAAACCGGAAGTGCACCTTTTACAAAAATAAGCATTACACTTCACATAACAAAAATGCATTGACTAAAAGCTATCACTGTTTCAATCTGCATCATTATCAACGTGATAGAAGCCAGCGCTGGTTCTCTGAGAAAGCCTGGTGATTAAATGCCAGTGTAAGACACATCCCACACAGCCGTGCACAGTAAAGTCCCTCTCTGAAACAGTGCAATAGCTTTTAATAGAAGCGTTTTTTTATAATATAAATGCATTGCAGAAATGCTTCCACTTAATACTGAAATGCACTCACGTCCCATTAAAGCCATAGTAATTTACATCAAAAGAGCATGCCCATAAGCAAAAAAACACAATTACAATTGGTACTGTAAGACTCATTCAGCTGATTTTGCTTTCAGTTCCCCTCTGGCAGCTTAGGGCTTGACAAATAAAACTCTAAAGTAAAAATATAAAATGGAAAAAGGGAAGACACAGCCAGGCAGATGTGAGTGACATTAGTGGCCCAGAAGTCATACGTATTAGTAGAAATATTACTTGCTTAGACTGGGAAAAGAAGGGAATTGATTGTAACCTGTACTGAATAAGAGAGTCACAGAAATCCCAAGATTCAGCTATTAAAGGGGCAGACTACCCCAACATTTTTATTGTTTAAAAAGATAGATAATCCCTTTATTACCCATTCCCTAGTTTTGCACAGCCACCACTGTTATATGAATACACTTTTTACCTCTGTGATTACCTTGTATCTAAGCCTTTCTGACAGCCCCCTGATCACATGACTTTTTATTTATTATCTATTGACTTGCATTTTATCCAATGGCTCACATGAACTAGCACTCCCCTGTTGTGAAAAGCTAATAAAAAACGTGATAAGAGGCTGTATTTAGTGACTTAGAAGCAGGCAGAAATTTAGAGGTTTAAATGCTATAAAGTATATTAATATAACAATGTTGGTTGTGCAAAGCTCGGGAATGGGTAGTAAAAGGCATTATCTATCTTTTTAAACAATAACAATTCTGGTGTAGACTGTCCCTTTAAATACTATAATAAGTAGTGACTGGGAAATCTGATTGAAGAGGCGCAGATATAAATGTGAGTACTAGAAGGTCAGGGACACACTGTACTGCTGCAAATGTATCTAATGTCATACTTATTAGAGAAAAGCCAAATCAGAAAAAAAACCAAAGAGCAGAGAGGACAGTGGAAAGAAGAGAGAGAAAAATATAAAGGGAAATCTGCACATAGCAGGAAGGTGAGCTCTATTGTTCTGGGAGGGCTCATGCTTAGTAAATCTCCTTTTGTTTAAACAGTTATAGCAATCACAACAGAGGAAAGGGCCTTGTGCTAGCCAGTATGCACTACATAGAAGCCTTTTTACCTATATTCCTTTCTTTTCTTTCACATTTGGGGTTCAGTTTTGACTTTTAAAATGATGAAATGCGATAACCATCCTGCAATATTTTAGTGAGATAACACATACACACATATACATACACATGATTTATAGGATTCAGATAGAAAATACAATTTTAATCAACAAATTTGCTCCATTCTCTTGATAGCCTTTGTTAAAGTGATCGTAAAGTTTAAAGGGAAACTAAACCCAATTTTTTTCTTTCATGATTCAGATAGAGCATGCAATTTTAAGCAATGTTTTAATTCACTCCTTTTCTAAATTTGTCTTCATTATCTTTATATCTTTATTTGAAAAAGCAGTAATCCAAGCTTTGGAGCTGGTCCATTTTTGGTTCAGCACCTGGGTAACGCTTGCTAAATTGATGGCTACATTTTCTGACAAACTTTAACATTTCCTTTCTTTCCCTTGTCCCCTGTATCATGTGACAGACATCAGCTAATCCCAAACTCATACATAAATGCTGTGAACTCTAGCACATGCTTGTAGCAGCCAGAGCCTCAGAAAGAGTGCACATAAAAACTGTGCACAATTTTAAAATGGAAAAAAAAATGGCATACTTAAAAGGGACAGTGCACTGTAAAATTGTTTTTATATTACAGGGACACTGAACCCAATTTTTTTCTTTTGTGATTCAGACATGCAATTTTAAGCAATTTTCTAATTTACTCCTTTTATCAAATTTTCTTCATTCTCTTGGTATGTTTATTTGAAAAGCAAGAATGTCAGTTTAGATGCCGGCCCATTTTTGGTGAACAACCTGGGTTGTCCTTGCTGATTGGACAGCACCATAAACAAGTGCTGTCTATGGTTCTGAAGCCAAAAATTGCAGGCTCCTTAGCACAGATGTCTTCTTTTTCAAATAAAGATAGAAAGAGAATGAAGAAAAAAACTTGATAATAGGAGTAAATTAGAAAGTTGCTTAAAATTGCATGCTCTATCTGAATCAGGAAAGAAAAACATTGGGTTCAGTGTCCCTTTAATGTATTTTCAATGACTTGTTATACCAGCTGCAGAGTATAAAATGTATGAGAAGTTGCATTTTCAGGTTTATTTGTGTATATGAAGTAGCTGGTTTTGTGCTTTTAAACCACAGTCTATTACAAGGGGTTGAGCTTCAGGTAATATCATATCTCATCAGAGGCGAAACTAGAAACCACAGGGCCTAGGTGCAAGAATCTAAGAAGCCCCCCCAAAAAAAAAAAGTCAATTTGATATATATCTTTTTTTTTTTTTTTTTTTTTTTTTACATTTAAAACAGAAAAAAAGTGAATCAGATTACATGTCTGCAAAAGGAGGTACCCTGTGCCCACAATCTGTGAGATGGTCTGACCCCTATTACTGTATATAGTGACACTGTTTAACCCACCAGTACTGTATATAGTGAGTCAGTGACACAGTCTGTAATCTGCCGGTGAGATGGCTGGCCTGATCCTACCCACCCAGTACTTTATAAAGTGACCACAGTAGTCTGTGACATAATCCAGCCCCCCATACTGTATATAGTGGTACTGTATAGTGACACTGTTTACCCCCTCCCCCCATGCTGTAGTAATAAGGTCTGTAATTTGCTGGTTCCACAAACACACACACACGCATAAATACACACACAGTCACATACATACACACACACACACACACAAACACACACACAAACACCAATGGGTAAAACAGAAAGACTAAACCCTGTAGTCAGAGACACTAGTGAAGCATCATTTCCCACTCACATGATATCAGTGCAGGCAATGGCAGGTTAATGTTTTTTTATGAATCTCGGCCCCCACCCCCTGTAGTTTCGCCCCTATATCTCATTATGTTATCACTTTGTGTACACACACTAGCTTTCTCATATTATATTTGTCTGTAAAACTAAAGCTTAATACATAGAGAGGACAATGGAAAATGATCATGTTATTACTTAACTATCCTGCACCCCACTGGGCATGTAATTTCTTCTGCTGGCTGTGTTTACTTAGGCTATTGAATAGCTGAGACTCCAGTATCAAAACTTTCAGTATAGGTTGGGATACCACAAGCTAAATCAGCTATATCAAAGGCCAAAATTGGGGTAAAGGAGCTACTTATAAATAATTTAATACACTCCAGCAGGTAAAATGACAGATAGTAGCCTCGCCTCTGACATGGACTTGAGTGAATAAAGGCAGGCAGCGAAACTCGTCAACGCCGATTGCCAAGGATCTGTTAATATGAGTCGGGATGGCTTCGCAGAAAGATTCTCCCTGCATCTCCGGACTCTAACCTTCACCCATGCTCTAACTGAGAGGCTGACAGGACTACTTAAAACTCCTGTCCCATTTTAAAGAGTACTATCCTCCATAAGAGACAATCTCAAACTTCTGACACTTCACTGCCAACCTCCTGTGACGAAAGGCAAAGAATGACTGGGGGGTGAGGGAAATGGGGGAGGTATTTAAAGGGACAGTCTAGTCCAAAATAAACTTTCATGATTCAGATAGAGAATGTAATTTTAAAAAATTTTGCAATTTACTTTTATCACCAATTTTGCTTTGTTCTCTTGGTATTCTTAGTTGAAAGCTAAACCTAGGAGGTTCATATGCAAATTTCTAAGCCCTTGAAGGCCGCCTCTTCTCTCAGGGCATTTTAACAGTTTTTTTACCACTAGAGGGTGTTAGTTCATGTGTGACATATAGATAACACTGTGCTCACGCATGTGGAGATCCAGTGAGCCAGCTCTGATTTGCTAAAATGGATGTCTGTCAAAAGAACTGAAATAAGGGGGCAGTTTGCAGAGGCTTAGATACAAAGTAATCACAGAGGTAAAAAATGTATTTATATAACTGTGTTGGCTATGCAAAACTAGGGAATGGGTAATAAAGGGATTATCTATCTTTTTAAACAATAACAATTCTGGTGTAGAATGTCCCTTTAAGCCTTTGGCTGGAGTGTCTTTGCCTCCTCCTGGTGGCCCGGTTCTGAATTCCCAAAAGTAATGAATGCAGCTGTGGACTCTTTCCATTTATGAAGAAAAAAAGGGATTCTCTATCTTTTTAAACAATACAAATTCTAGAGTAGACTGTCCTTTAAATACACCATAATATATTATAAGGATATTTATGTTCAGAAAATAGTCACCTGATTGGGTCTATCCTAGATTTTCGCCTCTGTCTCTCCTTTACCGGTACCGAATGCCACTGAAATGTAAGGCGCCAGTCAAATCCTCCAATCATGGGCTCACCGGTCTGCATATAAAATTCAAATGTGTTCCAGTCAATTGTATCAATCACCGGACAGACTACTGCTGTCTCGTTTTCAGCAATTCTGTAAGAGGAGAAGCACAGATAATTAATGAAAAACTGTCAACTGTAATTAGTAAAGGAAAGTAGAATGTCACAGAAGCCTCAGCACTTAAATGCAAGATTTTTTTAAACTATACGACGACCCAGCAAGTCCTTACTAATTAATTACAACTTTATTTATTAATAACAAAGCAAACTTTTTTTGTTAGCACATTGTAGCGACATTGTACTAAAAGAACACCTATCCTCCATATGAACTTTCAAAAATACTAAAAAAAAATAAAACGGTTTCAATTGAAACCGTAGTATTGATCTTGTACTTTCTAAATCATCACTAGCTGATAAAGACTGCTGTCTGCTCTGTCTAAACCATGCACATTTATTTTTTACTTTGAATTGATATCCCTTTAAAGGGACACGGAACCCAAAAGTTAAAACTTAACTTTCATGATTTAGATGATTTATTTGCAACCACCAATCAAAAGTTAGCTCCAATCCAAGTCTGCCTATGTATACTTTTCAACAAAGGATATCAAGAGAACAAAACAAATTAGACAACAAAAGTAAATTGGAAAGTTTTTTAAAATTGCATGATGTATCCGAATTATGACAGTTTAATTTTGAGTTTACTGCCCCATTAAACAAGCTCTAAACCATATCACAGGTACTTTTGTGAGTAAGGAATCTTAGTAACATTCCTTCTCTATATTAACACAAACACATCACTAAACAAAGACATTTCCAGCAGACATACTACATCTTTACCGTATACTGTTCTTTAGACAACAATTTATATATGTAAAGTTAATAATTAACAGCAATTCTGTACCTCTCCAGAAGTGGTTCTAGCCAACCAGTGATGCACTCACAATGGCAGTCCAGGAAAGTGAGCACTTCCCCTATGGCGTATGTGGCTCCAATTAACCGTGCGCGCACCAGGCCTTCCCGTTTGGTCGTCCTTATTAAACGCACTCTTTGTAGGGAGCTAATATAATTTTCTAGTTGAGACTTTAAATACACTACATGAACGAGATAAATAAAAATAAAAAATGGTCTTAAAACTTTATACAAAACCAAGCAAATCTGAGACGAAACAACATTTTTTTTCTGCTAAATGTAGGATTGATGTTTAATATTTTAAAGTACCATTGACCCAATTTATCCCTCACGTTTTGAGAAAAGGTCAGGTTTGCAAAGTACTTTTTGAAGTTGAGTTAAAGGGACAGTCTACACCAGAATTTTTATTGTTTTAAAAGATAGATAATCCCTTTATTACCCATTCCCCAGTTTTGCATAACCAACACAGTTATATTTATATACTTTTTACCTATGTGATTATCTTGTATCTAAGCCTCTGCAAACTGCCCCTTTATTTCAGTTCTTTTGACAGACTTGCAGTTTAGCCAATCAGTGCTAGCTCCCAGATAACTTCACGTGCACGAGCACAGTGTTATCTATATGAAATACGTGAACTAACACCCTCTAGTGGTGAAAAACTGTTAAAATGCATTCTGAAAAGAGGTGGCCTTCAAGGTCTAAGAAATTAGCATATGAACCTCCTAGGTTAAGCTTTCAACTAAGTATACCAAGAGAACAAAGCAAAATTGGTGATAAAAGTAAATTGGAAAATTGTTTAAAATTGCATGCTCTATCTGAATCATGAAAGTTTATTTTGGCCTAGACTGTCCCTTTAAAGGGACAGGAAAGTCAAAATTAAACTTTCATGATTTGGATAGAAGCAAATTGGAAAGTTGTTTAAAATTGCATGCTCTATTAGTAAACTATCTTCATTCTTGAATGTTGAAGAGCATACCTAGGTAGTCTGAAGAGCATACACATACTTTAATCACTATTTGACAGTAATGTTTTCATTTGCAAACATTTCTGCTGCCCTCCAATGCTTAACAATGTATAACATTATTAAAAACAATGTTGTCATATATTGCTCAGGACACGTGCATGCTCCTGAGCCTACCTAGATATGCTCTTCAAGAAAGGATACTTAGAAAATTAAGTACATTTGATAACAGAAGGAAAAGTTGATCAAAAAATTGTTTGCTCTATCTGAATATCCTTTTTTGAAGAAATAGCAAAGCATATGGGTGAGCTAATAACACGAGGCATCTATATTCAGCTACCAATCAGCAGCTACTGAGCCTATTTAGATATGCTTTTAAACAAAGGATATCAAGAGAATGAAGCAAATTAGATAATAGAAGTAAATTGGAACGTTGTTTAAAATTGCATCCTCTTTCTAAATTATGAAAGAAAAAACATTGGGCTTCATGTCCCTTTAATTGTTTGCAAACAGCTACTTTACCTGTATTTGTTCTTTGAAACAGCTACTTTTGCCTGTTGTATCCCTTCCCCACCTACACTGCAAATATGAGTAACAAAATTTCACTCAGTAGAAAAGCTTTCTTGTAAGTTTTTCCCCCAGCTATCCACATCACTTTCAGGTGATTTAGAATATACATATTATGTCAGCTCATTATAGTACAAATGGGAGTTTCCACTTAGCGCCTACTGCTAATAAACCCTTGGCTCTGATAATTGACCCCTAGTGGTCAAAGCGTTTTGGAAAATCAGAAAAATATATATCAAAGCGCCAGCTTATACGGCAGGGTTCAGAATAAAACCATAAGCACTTTACAGCTTAATGAAGGTAAATAGTTTTATTAAAAACAATCTTTAAAACAATCTTCTAAAAACAGCTGGTGATGCGATAACTTATACAGATACCATACAATATCTGGTGTACATACAATAAAAACATAATTTATGCTTACCTGATAAATTTATTTCTCTTGTAGTGTGTTCAGTCCACGGGTCATCCATTACTTATGGGATATATTCTCCTTCCCAACAGGAAGCTGCAAGAGGATCACCCAAGCAGAGCTGCTATATAGCTCCTCCCCTCACATGTCATATCCAGTCATTTGACCGAAACAAGACGAGAAAGGAGAAACTATAAGGTGCAGTGGTGACTGGAGTTATAATTTTAAAATTTAGAACCTGCCTTAAAAAGACAGGGCGGGCCGTGGACTGAACACACTACAAGAGAAATAAATTTATCAGGTAAGCATAAATTATGTTTTCTCTTGTTAAGTGTGTTCAGTCCACGGGTCATCCATTACTTATGGGATACCAATACCAAAGCTAAGTACACGGATGATGGGAGGGACAAGGCAGGAACATTAAACAGAAGGAACCACTGCCTGTAGAACCTTTCTCCCAAAACCAGCCTCCGAAGAAGCGAAAGTGTCAAATTTGTAAAATTTGGAAAAAGTATGAAGTGAAGACCAAGTTGCAGCCTTGCAAATCTGTTCAACAGAGGCCTCATTCTTAAAGGCCCAGGTGGAAGCCACAGCTCTAGTGGAATGAGCTGTAATTCTTTCAGGAGGCTGCTGTCCAGCAGTCTCATAGGCTAAACGTATTATGCTACGAAGCCAAAAAGAGAGAGAGGTAGCCGAAGCCTTTTGACCTCTCCTCTGTCCAGAGTAAA
Source organism: Bombina bombina (assembly GCF_027579735.1). NCBI lineage: Eukaryota > Metazoa > Chordata > Amphibia > Anura > Bombinatoridae > Bombina > Bombina bombina. The sequence continues at coordinate 485,356,195 of NC_069503.1, read as the reverse complement.
CGACAAACAGAGAAGAAGTTTGTCTAAAATCTTTAGTTGCCTGCAAGTAGAACTTCAGAGCACGGACCACGTCTAGATTATGCAATAGACGTTCCTTCTTTGATGAAGGATTAGGACATAATGATGGAACAACAATCTCTTGATTGATATTCCTGTTAGAAACAACCTTAGGTAAAAACCCAGGTTTAGTACGCAGTACTACCTTGTCTGAATGAAAGATCAGATAAGGAGAATCACAATGTAAGGCAGATAACTCAGAGACTCTTCGAGCCGAGGAAATAGCCATCAAAAACAAAACTTTCCAAGATAAAAGCTTAATATCAATGGAATGAAGGGGTTCAAACGGAACACCCTGAAGAACTTTAAGAACCAAGTTTAAGCTCCACGGAGGAGCAACAGCTTTAAACACAGGCTTAATTCTAGCCAAAGCCTGACAAAAAGCCTGGACGTCTGGATTCTCTGCCAGACGTTTGTGTAAAAGAATAGACAGAGCTGAAATCTGTCCCTTTAGCGAACTAGCGGATAAACCCTTTTCTAAACCCTCTTATAGAAAAGCCAATATCCTAGGAATCCTAACCTTACTCCATGAGTAACTCTTGGATTCGCACCAATATAAATATTTACGCCATATCTTATGGTAAATTTTTCTGGTCACAGGTTTCCGAGCCTGTATTAATGTATCAATAACCGAATCCGAAAACCCACGCTTTGATAGAATCAAGCGTTCAATTTCCAGGCAGTCAGCCTCAGAGAAATTAGGTTTGGATGGTTGAAAGGACCGTGAATTAGAAGGTCCTGCCTCAGAGGTAGAGACCATGGTGGACAGGACGACATGTCCACTAGGTCTGCATACCAGGTCCTGCGTGGCCACGCAGGCCCTATCAGAATTACCGATGCCCTCTCCTGTTTGATCCTGGCAATCAGTCGAGATAGCAACGGAAATGGTGGAAACACATAAGCTATGTTGAAAACCCAAGGGGCTGCTAATGCATCTACCAGCACCGCTCCCGGGTCCCTGGACCTGGATCCGTAACAAGGAAGCTTCGCGTTCTGGCGAGATGCCATGAGATCCAGATCCGGTTTGCCCCAACGACGAATCAGTTGAGCAAATACCTCCGGGTGAAGTTCCCACTCTCCCGGATGAAAAGTCTTGCGACTTAGGAAATCCGCCTCCCAGTTCTCTACGCCTAGGATGTAAATCGCTGACAGGTGGCAAGAGTGAGACTCTGCCCAGCGAATTATCTTCGAGACTTCCAACATCGCTAGGGAACTCCTGGTTCCCCCTTGATGATTGATGTAAGCCACAGTCGTGATATTGTCCGACTGAAATCTGATGAACCTCAGTTTTGCTAACTGAGGCCAAGCTAGAAGAGCATTGAATATTGCTCTTAATTCGAGAATGTTTATTGGAAGGAGTTTCTCCTCCTGAGTCCACGATCCCTGAGCCTTCAGGGAATTCCAGACTGCTCCCCAGCCTAGAAGGCTGGCATCCGTTGTTACAATCGTCCAATCTGGGATAAAAAATAAGGAAAGAGGCGCCGTATGTGTGAATCCATAACCATAAGCATCAAAAGAAGGAAGGACAAGGGCAGGGTACTCACAATATATGAAGGCACTCAGATGTGCCTATAGAGGCAGGCTGGTATTCACAGCACACCAGCTAGCTGTATAAGGCACTCCAGAGGATCGTGCGGTAGAATTCAGATGGTCAATCCAGCAGTATAAGGCTCAGGAGCTGAGTGCAAAGAAGACAAAAGGGCGCACAAACTGTGTGAATCTGTAAGGACCCAATAGTCAGTTAACAACCAGTGCAGGGTACTCACATTCTGTAGAGACACTCAAATGTGTCAATAGGGGCAGGCTGGCTTTCACAGCAAACCAGCTGGCTGTGTCATATAAGCAGCAGGAAGAATCCCCAGCAGACAGGATACAGGATAGACAGGTAGCTCAGATAATGTAATAATCAAATAGAGATGAGGATATATGATAAAAATGAATTTAATAATGATAAAATTAAACCCATTTTTATCATATATCCTCATCTCTATTTGATTATTACATTATCTGAGCTACCTGTCTATCCTGTATCCTGTCTGCTGGGGATTCTTCCTGCTGCTTATATGACACAGCCAGCTGGTTTGCTGTGAAAGCCAGCCTGCCCCTATTGACACATTTGAGTGTCTCTACAGAATGTGAGTACCCTGCACTGGTTGTTAACTGACTATTGGGTCCTTACAGATTCACACAGTTTGTGCGCCCTTTTGTCTTCTTTGCACTCAGCTCCTGAGCCTTATACTGCTGGATTGACCATCTGAATTCTACCGCACGATCCTCTGGAGTGCCTTATACAGCTAGCTGGTGTGCTGTGAATACCAGCCTGCCTCTATAGGCACATCTGAGTGCCTTCATATATTGTGAGTACCCTGCACTTGTCCTTCTTTCTTTTGATGCTTATGGTTATGGATTCACACATACGGCGCCTCTTTCCTTATTTTTTATCCTAGATTTGCTGACCTGTGGAGGGTGAAGTTAGAGTGCGGCCTCAAGTTTATTTAGAACACATACTACAGGATTATATTGAACTGTTTTCCATCTGGGTGTGATCCATCCACGGTTTGGGACTTTGATATATATGCCTTACTAATGGTTCTATACTTCAATTGCTGAATATTATAGGCAATTATTTCAATAATATATATATATGTGTATTTATATATATTTTTATGTATATGTACTTGGCAATTAACTTATAATTGTTTATTGAAGTACGGCGGCTAATTACATATCACACACTACAGCGCCCCCTATTGGGTTTCATGACCCTAGTATAATCGTCCAATCTGGTCTGCGAAAGGTCATTCCTTTGGACAGATGAACCGGTGACAACCACCAGAGAAGAGTATCTCTGGTCTCCTGGTCCAGATTTAGCAAAGGGGACAGATCTGAGTAATCCCCGTTCCACTGACTGAGCATGCATAGTTGCAGCGGTCTGAGATGCAGGCGCGCAAATGGCACTATGTCCATTGCCGCGACCATTAAGCCGATTACCTCCATGCACTGAGCTACTGATGGGCTTGGAACGGAATGAAGGACATGGCAAGCATTGAGAATCTTTGATAACCTGGACTCCGTCAGGTAAATCTTCATCTCTACAGAATCTATAAGAGTCCCTAGAAAAGGCACCCTTGTGAGTGGTAACAGAGAACTCTTTTCCACGTTCACTTTCCACCCATGCGACCTCAGAAATGCTAAAACTATCTCTGTATGAGACTTTGCATTCTGAAAACTTGACGCTTGTATCAGAATGTCGTCTAGGTACGGAGCCACCGCTATGCCTCGTGGTCTTAGTACCACCAGAAGTGAGCCCAGAACCTTCGTAAAAATTCTCAGGGGCCGTGGCTAACCCGAAGGGAAGAGCCACAAACTGGTAATGCCTGTCTAGAAAGGCAAACCTCAGGTACCGATAATGATCTTTGTGAATCGGAATGTGAAGGTAAGCATCCTTTAAGTCCACTGTGGTCATATATTGACCCTCTTGGATCATGGGTAGGATGGTTCGAATGGTTTCCATCTTGAACGATGGTACCCTTAGGAATTTGTTTAAAATCTTTAAGTCCAAGATTGGTCTGAAGGTTCCCTCTTTTTTGGGAACCACAAATAGATTTGAGTAAAATCCTTGTCCCTGTTCCGATCGCGGAACTGAGTGGATCACTCCCATGATTAAGAGGTCTTGTACACATTGTAGAAATGCCTCTCTCTTTACTAGGTTCGTTGATAACCTCGATAGATGGAACCTCCCTTGTGGAGGAGAGGTTTTGAAATCCAGAAGGTATCCCTGAGATATAATCTTTAACGTCCAGGGATCCTGCACATCTCTTGCCCAAGCCTGGGCGAAGAGAGAAAGTCTGCCCCCCACTAAATCCGTCTCCGGATAGGGGGCCCAGTCTTCATGCTGTCTTAGGGGCGGGAGTAGGCTTTCTGGCCTGCTTGCCCTTGTTCCATGACTGGTTGCCTTTCCAACCCTGTCTGTAACGAGCAGTAGTTCCTTCCTGTTTTGGAGCGGAGGAAGTGGATGCTGCTCCTGCCTTGAAGTTACGAAAGGCACGAAAATTAGACTGTTTGGCCTTTGGTTTGGCCCTGTCCTGAGGAAGGGTGTGGCCCTTACCTCCAGTAATGTCAGCAATAATTTCCTTCAAGCCGGGCCTGAATAAGGTCTGCCCTTTGAAAGGAATGTTAAGTAGCTTAGATTTGGAAGTTACATCCGCTGACCAGGATTTAAGCCAGAGCGCCCTGCGCGCCTGTATGGCGAATCCGGAATTTTTAGCCGTAAGTTTGGTTAGATGTACTACGGCATCTGAAACAAACGCATTAGCTTGCTTAAGGGTTCTAACTTTGCTCAAAGCCTCATCCAAGGGCGCTGTGCGAATCGCCTCTTCCAGAGACTCAAACCAGAATGCCGCTGCAGCCGTGACAGGCGCAATGCATGCAAGAGGCTGCAATATAAAACCCTGTTGAACAAACATTTTCTTAAGATAACCCTCTAATTTTTTATCCATTGGATCTGAGAAAGCACAGCTATCCTCCACCGGGATAGTGGTACGCTTGGCTAAAGTAGAAACTGCTCCCTCCACCTTAGGGACCGTCTGCCATAAGTCTCGTGTGGTGGCGTCTATAGGAAACATTTTTCTAAATATCGTGGGAGGGGAAAAAGGCACACCGGGTCTATCCCACTCCTTACTAATAATTTCTGTAAGTCTTTTTGGTATAGGAAAGACGTCAGTACACACCGGTACCGAATAGTATCTATCCAACCTACACATTTTCTCTGGAATTGCCACCGTGTCGCAATCATTCAGAGCCGCTAATACCTCCCCTAGTAACACACGGAGGTTCTCAAGCTTAAATTTAAAATTTCTGAATCCGGTCTCCCCGGATCAGAACCGTCACCGACAGAATGAAGCTCACCGTCCTCATGTTCTGCAAATTGTGACGCAGTATCAGACATGGCTCTCGTGTCATCAGCGCGCTCTGTCCTTAACCCAGAGCTATCGCGCTTTCCCCTTAATTCGGGCATATTATATAATACTTCTTTCATAACATTAGCCATATCATGTAAAGTGATTTGTAATGGCCTAGATGTACTTGGCGTCTCAATCTTACGCATCTCCCGAGCGGGAGACGCAGGTACTGACACGTGAGGAGAGTTAGGCGGCATAACTTCCCCCTCGTTGTCTGGTGATAGTTTCTCTATCGGTACAGATTGACTTTTATTCAAAGCAATATCAATACAATTGGTACACATCGTTCTATTGGGCTCCACATTGGCTTTTGAACATGATGAACAAACAGTTTCCTCTGAATCAGACATGTTTAAACAGACTTAGCAATGAAACTAGCAAGCTTGGAAATCACTTTCAATAAGTTTACAAGCAATATAAAAAACGCTGCAGCGCTTCAAAAATACAGATATAATTAAACAATTCTTAACAAGAAGTGTATTATTAGCAGAGGATTGCACCCATTAGCAAAAGGATGATTAACCCCTCAATACCCAAAACGGATAAAACGGATATCAATTAAGATTTAACGCTTTTAATCACAGTCAAACACACTGTCACAGATCTGCTGTGACTGATTACCTCCCTCAAAAATGAATTTTGCAGACCAGTTAAGTAAAAACTCCAGCTCCTCTCGCGACCTCCTTCTTTGTTGAGGGTTGCAAGAGAATGACTGGATATGACATGTGAGGGGAGGAGCTATATAGCAGCTCTGCTTGGGTGATCCTCTTGCAGCTTCCTGTTGGGAAGGAGAATATATCCCATAAGTAATGGATGACCCGTGGACTGAACACACTTAACAAGAGAAAATGATTTATGACATACAGCAAGTCATCTTACATGGATCCACGTATTAACCATATAAAATCATAAACAGAAACAAAACATCAAAAAATCCTTAAACAATTTTCAATACAAATTATAAAAAACATCTAAAATAAAACCAGAGTGATATCTGATTGGTAGGTACTGTCTTATAACTCAGATGCGATTATCCCTTTTCAGTTTCCCTGGTATTTTGTGTGTATAATGTGTTGAGCGAGGTTGGGTATATTCTAACTACGATATTAACCTTAACTTGTGATGATTCCTTATGTACTAAGAGCTGGAACAAGAGGTCCGATACACTGTACCTTGTTAGAGGTTCAGTGACGGTGTTCCGCTAGCGGAATGAGATAAGAAATTGAACTGTGTGCAAACAGTGTTCCGTGCCTGTGAAAGGTATGTGCTCAATTGATGTCAAATACTCAAAGTGACGGTCCTAAATTCAAAGTACAGGTGGCACTCGTTTTACAACGGTTCAATTTACACCGTTTCAGAATAACAACCTTTTTTTCCAGTCATGTGACTACTATTGAAAAGCATTGAGAAGCAGTGCATTTATTAAAATAGCCAGTAGGTGGAGCTGTCCGCTTGTGTTGCAGTAAAGCCAAGCAAGCTGAAATTAATCAGTTTAACCAGACCTGAGCTATCGAGCAGATTTCAAAGGAACAAGATCTTCCTGTCTATAAATCAGTCCAGACTGGAATGCATAGAAAGAACTGTTTGCAGAAAAATGCAAGTGAAGTCTGTGTTGTGTGATTATTTTATTAGGTTTATAATGCTGTTTAGCAAATGTTTTTGTTCATTTAACTTAAAGGGCCACTGTAAGTAAATATTTTCTATGCCTGTTACTAACTACCTACCCCAAATACGCTTTTTATCAATAGCATTTCATTAACATATCTCTACCGTATATCAGAAATCTTGTCTGCAAAGTTAATTGTTTTCCAAACCCACTCTGTGGGTATCCTTTGCTCTGTACCAATCCGTTTACAATACCTAGGTTTCAAAATGGCGCTTTAAACACAAAGTTATTGGTTTAAGTATTTTGAACATGCAGTGCTGAAATAGTGGGCAGGATAACGTGACATAATCGGCGAATAAAAGATATAACTTTTAGAACGTTATGAAACTTCGTTTTGGAGAAAATATAGGTCAGTAGGTTTTAATTAATGTTTATTAACTTTAATATGTTAGTTGTTTAGCTTAAAAATTATAACAGAAAGTAATCCTTTAATTTAATTATATATTCTGTGTTGTGTGATTGTTTTATTAGGTTTATAATGTTGTTTAGCATTTAAAGTCTTCATTTCAAAGCTTTAAAAATAATGTATTAGGTGTTACTTATGACAATTTTGAGAGGGGCCTGGAACCGATCTCCCTCACTTCCTATTGACTTACATTATAAACTGGGTTTCAATTTACAATAGTTTCGATTTACAACCATTCCTTCTGGAACCTAACCCCAGCGTAAACTGAGGGCTACCTGTAATAGATAAAAAACAAAGTAATAGATAAAAAAACAAAATAAAAAATTAGTGATTGGTGCTAATATACAATCAAAAATAAAATAAGATATCTCAAAATAACACTTAGGAACGATGCTCCTCAGCAAAAAAACGATATATATATGTGGATATGAAATCACACACGGATAAACAGTGATATACTTCCAAATAAGTAAGTGTATATCAGTGAATGCGCAGAAACAATGAGTGCCGAATTTTCAAATTCCACTAGTAACCAGCATGATTAGTCAAAATAGCAGCAGATAGACAGGAAAAATGTAATACAAATAAATCAGTTGAAAAGAGTTTGTTTGAGTGCTCCAGACAAAATGCAGGATTTATTCCTCTTTAGATGGTTCAAACAGTCTATGTGCAGTGTTATTTGAGTCTTGAGAAAGGTCAGTGTATGACCGAAATGCGTTGACTGGTGAGTAATAATCCAATCTTTATATTTGTCTGAAAACAATTTGCACTATTATATACTTTTTTCGGCAGAAGGATTAAACACCCGGGTTACGCTGGAGCTGTTACCTGCCTATTAACGCTGAAACCTAAACCCCCGCTACAAGAAATAACACTGCACATAGACTCTTTGAACCATCTAAAGAGGAATAAATCCTGCATTTTGTCTGGAGCACTCAAACAAACTCTTTTCAACTGATTTATTTGTATTACATTTTTCCTGTCTATCTGCTGCTATTTTGACTAATCATGCTGGTTACTAGTGGAATTTGAAAATTCGGCACTCATTGTTTCTGCGCATTCACTGATATACACTTACTTATTTGGAAGTATATCCCTGTTTATCCGTGTGTGACTTCATATCCACATACATATATTGTTTTTTTTGTTGAGGAGCATCGTTCCTAAGTGTTATTTTGAGATATCTTATTTTATTTTTGATTGTATATTAGCACCAATCACTAATTTTTTATTTAGTTTTTTATCTATTACTTTGTTTTTTATCTATTACTTTGAATTTTGGACCGTCACTTTGAGTATTTAACATCAATTGAGCACATACCTTTCACAGGCACGGTACACTGTTTGCACACAGTTCAATTTCTTATCTCATTCCGCTAGCGGAACACCGTCACTGAACCTCTAACAAGGTACAGTGTATCGGACCTCTTGTTCCAGCTCTTAGTACATAAGGAATCATCACAAGTTAAGGTTAATATAATAGTTAGAATATACCCAACCTCGCTCAACACATTATACACACAAAATACCAGGGAAACTGAAAAGGGATAATCGCATCTGAGTTATAAGACAGTACCTACCAATCAGATATCACTCTGGTTTTATTTTATATGTTTTTTATAATTTGTATTGAAAATTGTTTAAGGATTTTTTAAAGTTTTGTTTCTGTTTATGATTTTATATTGTTAATACGTGGATCCATGTAAGATGACTTGCTGTATGTCATAAATCATTTTTATTGTATGTACACCAGATATTGTATGGTATCTGTATAAGAACTCGCATCACCAGCTGTTTTTAGAAGATTGTTTTAAAAACATAATTTATGCTTACCTGATAAATTCCTTTCTTCTGTAGTGTGATCAGTCCACGGGTCATCATTACTTCTGGGATATTACTCCTCCCCAACAGGAAGTGCAAGAGGATTCACCCAGCAGAGCTGCATATAGCTCCTCCCCTCTACGTCACTCCCAGTCATTCGACCAAGGACCAACGAGAAAGGAAAAGCCAAGGGTGAAGTGGTGACTGGAGTATAAATTAAAAAATATTTACCTGCCTTAAAAACAGGGCGGGCCGTGGACTGATCACACTACAGAAGAAAGGAATTTATCAGGTAAGCATAAATTATGTTTTCTTCTGTTAAGTGTGATCAGTCCACGGGTCATCATTACTTCTGGGATACCAATACCAAAGCAAAAGTACACGGATGACGGGAGGGATAGGCAGGCTCTTTATACAGAAGGAACCACTGCCTGAAGAACCTTTCTCCCAAAAATAGCCTCCGATGAAGCAAAAGTGTCAAATTTGTAAAATTTGGAAAAAGTATGAAGCGAAGACCAAGTTGCAGCCTTGCAAATCTGCTCAACAGAGGCCTCATTCTTGAAGGCCCAAGTGGAAGCCACAGCTCTAGTAGAATGAGCTGTAATTCTTTCAGGAGGCTGCTGTCCAGCAGTCTCATAAGCTAAACGAATTATGCTACGAAGCCAAAAAGAAAGAGAGGTAGCAGAAGCTTTTTGACCTCTCCTCTGCCCAGAGTAAACGACAAACAGAGAAGACGTTTGTCGAAATTCCTTAGTTGCCTGTAAGTAAAATTTTAGAGCACGGACTACATCCAGGTTGTGCAGTAGACGTTCCTTCTTCGAAGAAGGATTTGGGCACAAAGAAGGAACAACAATCTCCTGATTGATATTCCTGTTAGTCACTACCTTAGGTAAGAACCCAGGTTTAGTACGCAGAACTACCTTTTCCGAATGAAAAATCAAATAAGGAGAATCACAATGTAAGGCTGATAATTCAGAGACTCTTCGAGCCGAGGAAATAGCCATTAAAAATAGAACTTTCCAAGATAACAACTTTATATCAATGGAATGAAGGGGTTCAAACGGAACGCCCTGTAAAACATTAAGAACAAGGTTTAAACTCCATGGTGGAGCAACAGTTTTAAACACAGGCTTAATCCTGGCCAAAGCCTGACAAAAAGCCTGGACGTCAGGAACTTCTGACAGACGTTTGTGTAACAGAATGGACAGAGCTGAGATCTGTCCCTTTAATGAACTAGCAGATAAACCCTTTTCTAAACCTTCTTGTAGAAAAGACAATATCCTAGGAATCCTAACCTTACTCCAAGAGTAACCTTTGGATTCACACCAATATAGGTATTTACGCCATATCTTATGGTAAATCTTTCTGGTAACAGGCTTCCTAGCCTGTATTAAGGTATCAATAACTGACTCAGAAAACCCACGTCTTGATAAAATCAAGCGTTCAATTTCCAAGCAGTCAGCTTCAGAGAAGTTAGATTTTGATGTTTGAAGGGACCCTGTATCAGAAGGTCCTGTTTCAGAGGTAGAGACCAAGGTGGACAGGATGACATGTCTACCAGGTCTGCATACCAAGTCCTGCGTGGCCACGCAGGTGCTATTAGAATCACTGATGCTCTCTCTTGTTTGATTCTGGCAATCAATCGAGGAAGCATCGGGAAGGGTGGAAACACGTAAGCCATCCTGAAGTCCCAAGGTGCTGTCAGGGCATCTATCAGGACTGCTCCTGGATCCCTAGATCTGGACCCGTAACGAGGAAGCTTGGCGTTCTGTCGAGACGCCATGAGATCTATCTCTGGTTTGCCCCAACGTCGAAGTATTTGGGCAAAGACCTCCGGATGGAGTTCCCACTCCCCCGGATGAAAAGTCTGACGACTTAAGAAATCCGCTTCCCAGTTCTCCACTCCCGGGATGTGGATTGCTGACAGGTGGCAAGAGTGAGACTCTGCCCAGCGAATTATCTTTGATACTTCCATCATAGCTAGGGAGCTTCTTGTCCCTCCCTGATGGTTGATGTAAGCTACAGTCGTGATGTTGTCCGACTGAAACCTGATGAACCCCCGAGTTGTCAACTGGGGCCAAGCCAGGAGGGCATTGAGAACTGCTCTCAATTCATGAATGTTTATTGGCAGGAGACTCTCCTCCTGACTCCATTGTCCCTGAGCCTTCAGAGAATTCCAGACGGCACCCCAACCTAGAAGGCTGGCGTCTGTTGTTACAATTGTCCAGTCTGGTCTGCTGAATGGCATCCCCCTGGACAGATGTGGCCGAGAAAGCCACCATAGAAGAGAATTTCTGGTCTCTTGATCCAGATTCAGAGAAGGGGATAAGTCTGAGTAATCCCCATTCCACTGACTTAGCATGCACAGTTGCAATGGTCTGAGGTGTAAGCGTGCAAAGGGGACTATGTCCATTGCCGCTACCATTAAGCCGATTACCTCCATGCATTGAGCCACTGACGGGTGTTGAATGGAATGAAGGGTGCGGCAAGCACTTTGAAGTCTTGTTAGCCTGTCCTCTGTCAGGTAAATCTTCATTTCTACAGAATCTATCAGAGTCCCCAGGAAGGGAACTCTTGTGAGTGGAACGAGTGAACTTTTCTTTTCGTTCACCTTCCATCCATGTGACCTTAGAAATGCCAGTACTAACTCTGTATGAGACTTGGCAGTTTGAAAGCTTGAAGCTTGTATCAGAATGTCGTCTAGGTATGGAGCTACCGAGATTCCCCGCGGTCTTAGTACCGCCAGAAGAGCACCCAGAACCTTTGTGAAGATTCTTGGAGCTGTAGCCAATCCGAATGGAAGAGCCACAAACTGGTAATGCCTGTCTAGGAAGGCAAACCTTAGGTACCGGTAATGATCTTTGTGAATCGGTATGTGAAGGTAAGCATCTTTTAAATCTACAGTGGTCATGTACTGACCCTCTTGGATCATAGGTAAAATTGTCCGAATAGTCTCCATCTTGAACGATGGAACTCTTAGGAATTTGTTTAGGATCTTTAAGTCCAGGATTGGTCTGAAAGTTCCCTCTTTTTTGGGAACCACAAACAGATTTGAGTAAAACCCCTGTCCCTATCGTGGAACTGGATGGATTACTCCCATTAACAAGAGCTCTTGTACGCAGCGTAGAAACGCCTCTTTCTTTGTCTGGATTGTTGACAACCTTGACAGATGAAATCTCTCTCTTGGAGGAGAGTATTTGAAGTCCAGAAGGTATCCCTGAGATATTATCTCTAGCGCCCAGGGATCCTGAACATCTCTTGCCCAAGCCTGGGCGAAGAGAGAAAGTCTGCCCCCCACTAGATCCGATCCCGGATCGGGGGCCCTCAATTCATGCTGTTTTAGGGGCAGCAGCAGGTTTCCTGGTCTGCTTGCCCTTGTTCCAGGACTGGTTAGGTTTCCAGCCTTGCCTGTAGCGAGCAACAGCTCCTTCCTGTTTTGGTGTAGAGGAAGTTGATGCTGCTCCTGCTTTGAAATTACGAAAGGAACGAAAATTAGACTGTCTAGCCTTAGCTTTGGCTTTGTCCTGAGGCAGGGCATGGCCTTTACCTCCTGTAATGTCAGCGATAATCTCTTTCAACCCGGGCCCGAATAAGGTCTGCCCTTTGAAAGGTATATTAAGCAATTTAGACTTAGAAGTAACATCAGCTGACCAGGATTTTAGCCACAGCGCCCTGCGTGCCTGAATGGCGAATCCTGAATTCTTCGCCGTAAGTTTAGTAAGATGTACTACGGCCTCCGAAATGAATGAATTAGCTAGTTTAAGGACTCTAAGCCTGTCCGTAATGTCGTCCAGAGTAGCTGAACCAATGTTCTCTTCCAGAGACTCAATCCAGAATGCCGCTGCAGCCGTGATCGGCGCAATGCATGCAAGAGGTTGCAATATAAAACCTTGTTGAACAAACATTTTCTTAAGGTAACCCTCTAACTTTTTATCCATTGGATCTGAAAAAGCACAGCTATCCTCCACCGGGATAGTGGTACGCTTAGCTAAAGTAGAAACTGCTCCCTCCACCTTAGGGACCGTTTGCCATAAGTCCCTTGTGGTGGCGTCTATTGGAAACATTTTTCTAAATATCGGAGGGGGTGAGAACGGCACACCGGGTCTATCCCACTCCTTAGTAACAATTTCAGTAAGTCTCTTAGGTATAGGAAAAACCTCAGTACTCGTCGGTACCGCAAAATATTTATCCAACCTACACATTTTCTCTGGTATTGCAACTGTGTTACAATCATTCAGAGCCGCTAACACCTCCCCTAGTAATACACGGAGGTTTTCCAGTTTAAATTTAAAATTTGAAATATCTGAATCCAGTCTGTTTGGATCAGAACCGTCACCCACAGAATGAAGTTCTCCGTCCTCATGTTCTGCCACCTGTGACGCAGTGTCTGACATGGCCCTAATATTATCAGCGCACTCTGTTCTCACCCCAGAGTGATCACGCTTACCTCTTAGTTCTGGTAATTTAGCCAAAACCTCAGTCATAACAGTAGCCATATCCTGTAATGTGATTTGTAATGGCCGCCCAGATGTACTCGGCGCTACAATATCACGCACCTCCCTCTGAGCGGGAGATGCAGGTACTGACACGTGAGGCGAGTTAGTCGGCATAACTCTCCCCTCGTTGTTTGGTGAAATTTGTTCAATTTGTACAGATTGACTTTTATTTAAAGTAGCATCAATACAGTTAGTACATAAATTTCTATTGGGCTCCACTTTGGCATTGCAACAAATGACACAGGTATCATCCTCTGAATCAGACATGTTTAACACACTAGCAAATAAACTTGCAACTTGGAAATACAATTCAATTAGAATAATATTAAAAAACGTACTGTGCCTTTAAGAAGCACAGAAGATCTATGACAGTTGAAAATTAATAAATTGAAACAGTTATAGCCTCAATCCTTGTAAACAACACAACTTTAGCAAAGGTTTAATCCCATTAGCAAAGATAACAAATTCTGAAAGCAGGAAACAAATTACAGAATAAACGTTTTTTATCTCAGTCAACTATAATTCTCACAGCTCTGCTGAGAGAAATTACCTCCCTCAAAATAAGTTTTGAAGACCCCTGAGCTCTGTAGAGATGAACCGGATCATGCAGGAAATACAATGAGTTGCTGACTGAAATATCTGATGCGTAGCAAAAGCGCCAAAAAACGGCCCCTCCCCCTCACACACAGTAGTGAGAGAGAACCGAAACTGTCAGAAAAAAGATTAAGCAACTGCCAAGTGGAAAAATAGTGCCCAAACATTTATTCACTCAGTACCTCAGCAAATGAAAACGATTTTACATTCCAGCAAAAACGTTAAACATAATTTCTAGTTATTAAACAGCTTTATGTATTTCTTACAGTGTAATTCTAGTGAAGTACCATTCCCCAGAATACTGAAGTGTAAAGTATACATACATGACATTATATCGGTATGGCAGGATTTTCTCATCAATTCCATTGTCAGAAAATAAAAGCTGCTACATACCTCTATGCAGATTCATCTGCCCGCTGTCCCCTGATCTGAAGTTTACCTCTCCTCAGGTGGCCGAGAAACAGCAATATGATCTTAACTACTCCGGCTAAAATCATAGCAAAAACTCTGGTAGAATCTTCTTCAAACTCTGCCAGAGAGATAATAACACACTCCGGTGCTATTTTAAAATAACAAACTTTTGATTGAAGATATAAAACTAAGTATAATCACCATAGTCCTCTCACACATCCTATCTAGTCGTTGGGTGCAAGAGAATGACTGGGAGTGACGTAGAGGGGAGGAGCTATATGCAGCTCTGCTGGGTGAATCCTCTTGCACTTCCTGTTGGGGAGGAGTAATATCCCAGAAGTAATGATGACCCGTGGACTGATCACACTTAACAGAAGAAAGATTGTTTTTAATACAACTATTTACCTTCATTAAGCTGTAAAGTGCTTATGGTTTTATTCTGAACCCTGCCGTATAAGCTGGCGCTTTGATATATATTTTTCTTATGTCAGCTCATTGTTATGGGCCTAGGTGATGGTTTTAATGAGAGAAAAACAGCTATTTCAAATACAGATAAACTTATCTATATGAAGGAACAATTGCTTTTACTCTGCAGTAAGTATAAGAAGTCATTTGGAACACAAAAATTATAGTACAGTGTTACTTTAAAGGGACACTGTACTGTAATTGTTTCTCTCCTTTAATGTGTTCATAATGATTCCTTTTACCTGCTGGAGTGTATTAAATTGTTTAGAAATAGCTCATTTGCCTTTATTTTTCATTTGAAACAGCTACTTTTGTCTCTTAAAACCTCCACCTATACTTAAAACACAGAACATTGCTGTATTCTCAATAGGTAATAAAAAGCCATACAGTGATTAGCTACCACATTAAAAACAAAAACAAAAGAGCAGGATCCTTCAGTATTTAAAAATACCGTATAATGTGCACATTGAATCAGTCATTATTTGAATGTGATATTATTCTTTCAGGATAGGAGACATTCCTTTAGCTGTGCAAAAAAAAAAAAAAAATTATATATATATATATATATATATATATATATTTATATTATATATTATATATGCACTGGTTTCTATCACACACTGAAACATTACACTGCATCTGGGGAGCTGGCAGGGTGTGTCCTTCTGACCTTCTATATAATGATGTTTACTTAAGACACGTCACCTGAAAAACTGCCATCAAAACTGTCACAGTCAGATCATTCACCTAGATAAAGAACTTAGAACAATACAGCTAAATATTTCCTCAATGGAAATGAAGATATTTGACTTGATGCCAGTTATATTAGCATTACTACCCACACCTATGACTTTTAATAACTCCTATTTGTATGATTTTCTGAAAAGGATTGTGCTAAGCCCATCTTATGAGATTGCCCTATGGGCCCAGTAAGTTCCAAAAGGAACCTCATACTAATTATTTATTTTATAAAGGATTCCCAAATTGTCTCCTGCTGTATGTAACTAATTAGCCTATCCCCCCTGAGTTAGAATCTAAAGCAGGATCTCTGAATTATGTGGCACTTTCTGTATAAGTGATTCTCTCAACTGAATTAGTTTAGCGGGAGGGGGGGACAAAAAGCAAAAGAACACAAGTTTCATCTTCGATAACCCTGGATTTAAACTTAATTGAAACTTGTAGAAGATATTTTAAACCGTGTCTACATTTCAATGCAGCAAAAAAGATTCCTGCAGAACTGAAAGTACACAGTGACTTAGAAAAGTCTGTCAATAAAGACCATACAAAAACAGAAAACCATAGGTAGTTTTATTCAAGAATAACAGAGTCTACATTCCAGATAAATATATACACACACACACACTTATTATATATATATATATATATATATATATATATATATATATATATATACATACACACACACACATACATACTGTACATACATATATATATATATACATATACACACACACACACACAAACACACACACAGTGTCCCATACCGACTACTAGCTTCTAGTTCCTAGTGTTTTAAAGGGACAATTAACCCAAATTTATTCTTCTGTGATTCAGATAAAGCATGCAATTTTAAGCAACTTTCTAATTTACTCCTATTATAAAAAAAAAATTATATATAATATTTTCTTCGTTCTCTTGCTATCTTTATTTGAAAAAGAAGGCATCTAAGCTAAGGAGTCAGACAATTTTTGATTCAGTATCCTGGACAGCACTTGTTTATTGGTGGGTGAATTTATCCACCAATCAGCAACAACAACCCAGGTTGTTCACCAAAAATGGGCCAGCATCTAAACTTTCAAATAAAGATACCAAGAGATTGAAGAAAATTTGATAATAGGAGTAAATTAGAAAGTTGCATGCTCTATCTGAATCACAAAAGGAAAAAAAGAAAAAACAGTGTCCCTTTAAGTTTAGGACTATAATCACATTTTTTTCATTGTTACATCGAATCTGATAAATTTATATACCTAACATCTGTACATATGTATTTTCTGTGTACTACCATATTTGTACAAATAGGTTTTATTTATGTCCTTTATTATTATTATTATTACTAATATTACTCTCATGATTTTGTTATTTTTTATTATGTTATGTACATTTGTTTTTTTAATTGTTGATTTTTGCTTTTATTTTCTTGTGATGTAATATATTATATTGTATACTATGTAATGTTTTGATTAAGAAACATTGATGCATCTCACTCCTTACTCTTTCCTCCATATACACACCCTTATGTTTTTTTGCAGTTTAGCAATTTGAGGGTTAATGGAGGCATAGAGGGTGTGATCTTATCCATATTTGATTGGCTAACTGAGCATTTATAATGCAATGCAACACCTAGAATCAATCATCTCTGATGAAGCGCAGGTACGCCAGCGCAAAACATGTCAGGTGTTCCTGTCTGTGATATCTCCTGACTGTGGTTGAAATAAATGGAACTTTCTAGGCATTTGCTTTGTCTGGCAGCTTATTATTTCTCTTTTATTATTGTATTATTTACGGCTTGAGTGAGCTGACTTGTCTGCTTCCACCAGCAGCCGTTGTGCAGCCTTATAACTTAAAAAGCCTGGTGTGCCATTTATCTCACCTCCAGACCTGCCACAGACAGCTATACTGAGAATACACCCACAGCCGTGTTTTGGACCCAATCCTGGATCCACCCACATGACGCAGGCTCTTTGAGGTTCCGTGACGGAAGCGGCGGCTGGTGCAGAGGACGGCGGGCTACCTACCTGGTAACCTCAGCACTGGATGGGACTTTTCCTTCATCTACACTGCTGTAGCTGTAGTGAGTGGTTGCACAATATTGTGCATTGAGTGACTGTGAGGGCATATACAAAATGTATGCTTACCCGATACATTTCTTTCTTTCTTGACACGGTGAGTCCACGGATCATCATCGATTACTGTTGGGAATATCACTCCTGGCCAGCAGGAAGAGGCAAAGTGCACCACAGTAAAGCTGTTAAGTATCACTTCCCTTCCCACAAGCCCCAGTCATTTGACCAAGGAAAAGGAGAGAAAGGAAACGAGACAAGGTGCATAGGTGCCTGAGGTTTATATAACCAAACATTTTCTGAAAAACAGGGCGGCCCGTGGACTCACCATGTCAAGAAATAAATAAGTATCAGGTAAGCATAAATTTAGTTTTCTTTCTAATGACACGGTGAGTCTTCGGATCATCATCCCTACAAGACAGGTAACCTAAACAGAAGGCACCACTGCTTGAAGAACATTTCTCCCAAAAGAAGCCTCAGCCGAAGCAAAAATATCAAATTTATAACATTTTTAAAAAGTATGTAGGGAAGACCAAGTTGCAGCCTTGCAAATCTGTTCCACCGAAGCTTCATTTTTGAAGGCCCAGGAAGAAGAAACAGCCCTCGTGGAATGAGCCGTGATTCTCTCAGGAGGTTGCTGACCAGCAGTCTCATATGCTAAACGTATAATACCTTTCAGCCAAAGAGAAAGAGAATAAGCCATAGCTTTCTGACCCTTGCGTTTCCCAGAGAAACTCACAAACAAAGCAAAAGACTGGCGAAAGTCCATAGTCGTCTGCAAGTAGAATTTCAGCGCACGCACAACATCTAGGTTGTGTAGCAAACACTCCTTAGGAGAAGAAGGATTAGGAGACAGAGAAGGAACAATCTCTTTATTAATATTCCTGTTTGAAACAACCTTAGGAAGGAACTCAAACTTAGTACGGAGAACCACCTTATCAGAATGAAAGATAAGATAAGGAGAATCACATTGCAGCGCTGAGAGTTCCGAGACTCTCCGAGCAGAAGAGATAGCAACAAGAAACAAAACCTTCCAGGATAACTTCTTAATATCTAAAGAAAGCATAGGCTCAAACGGAGCCTGCTGTAAAACTTTAAGAACAAGGTTAAGACTCCATGGAGGAGTAACAGGTTTAAACACTGGCCTGATTCTGACCAAGGCCTGACAAAAAGATTGCACATCTGGCACATCCGCCAGACGCTTGTGCAACAAAATAGACAAAGCAGAAATCTGACATTTCAGAGTACTTGCTGACAGACCCTTCTCCAGACCCTCCTGGAGAAGAGACAAAATCCTAGGAATCCTTACTCTACTCCAAGAATAGCCTTTGGATTTACACCAATACAGATATTTACGCCATATCTTATGGTAAATCTGCCTAGTAACAGGCTTACGAACCTGTATCAACCGACTCTGAGAACCCATGCTTAGATAAAATTAAGCATTCAATCTCCAAGCAGTCAGCTTCAGCAAAACGAGATTTGGATGAAGGAAGGAACCCTGAAGTAGAAGGTCATTCCTCAGAGGTAGTCTCCAAGGTGGAAGAGATGACATTTCCACTAGGTCTGCATACCAGATTCTGCAAGGCCACGTCGGTGCAATGAGAATCACCAACGCCCTCTCCTGCTTGATCCGAGCAATGACCCATGGAAGGAGAGCGAACAGGGGAAACAGGTATGCTAGACTGAAATTCCAAGGGGCCGCTAGAGCATCTATCAGGATGGCCTGGGGATCCCTTGACCTTGAACCATACCTTAGAAGCTTGGCTTTCTGCCGAGATGCCATGAGATCCAGTTCCAGCCACCCCATTTGAGGGTCAGGCTGGAAAACACCTCCGGATGGAGTTCCCACTTCCCGAGATGAAAAGTCTGTCGGCTCAGAAAATCCGCTTCCCAATTGTCTACTCCTGGAATGTGGATCGCAGATAGACAACAGTTGTGGGTCTCCTCCCACTGAATAATTCGGGCCACCTCTGTCATGGCCAAGGAACTCTGAGTTCCTCCCTGGTGGTTGATGTATGCCAACAACGTTATGTTGTCTGACTGGAACCTGATAACTGAGACCAGGTCAGTAGAGCATTGAAGATCAATCTCAGTTCTAAGATGTTTATGGGAAGAACTGACTCCTCCCGAGTCCATAGACCTTGAGCTTTCAACTAGCCCCAGACTGCTCCCCATCCCAGCAGGCTGGCATCCATAGTCACAATCACCCAAGTAGGTCTGCAGAAGCAGGTTACCCAGGTTACCTGGGAGAGGTGTTACTGAGACAACCACCACAGAAGAGAATCTCTCGTCGCCTGATCCAGATCTATTCGCAGAGATAGATCTGCATAGTCCCCGTTCCATTGTCTTAGCATGCATTACTGCAGAGCTCTGAGATGGAATCGAGCGAACGGTATGATGTCCATGGAAGCCACCATCAGACCAATAACCTCGATGCATTGAGCCTCTGACGGCCGAGGAGAGGACTGAAGGGCAAGACAAGAGTCGAAAATCTCTGTCAGAAAAACTTTCATAGGGAATCTATTATGGCCCCCAAGAACACTACCCTATTGGCTGAAGAACTCTTAATACAGCCGAAAACCGCCTCTGACGATAGCGTCAGAGTTCTGGAAGTTACAGGAAGTGAGTCCAGAAGTGCGCGAAAATGACTGTTGCCTCTGAAGGGAGCCGCCTCTCCTGTAGTCAGACGCAGTCCCGGCGGCCATTAGGGGGAAAAAAAACACATTTGTCGATAAGCAAAAAGTTTACAAAACTTGATAGACAAACAGAATACCCCCATAGTCCTAGACCGGGAGTAAATCCATAGGCAAATACACATATTGAGGCACCAATAAATAATAAAGACTCTCCCCATCATCCACGTGCCTGCTGACTGCCACTAATTAACCCTCAAAGGGGTCAATGATAACAATGTCCCCTAACAGAATTTAAGCTGCAGAAGTGCCAGATTTTCCCTCCAAATAAAGAAAAATACACTTGGCACCTACCTGAATGTCAATATATCTGGCAGCAGGACAACTCACCCAGTTTGAGAGGGTTCCATCACTCACATGGACCTGTGGAAAAAAAGAAAGACTGAGTAAGCTTACTCAGGCTTTCTAATTAGGGTAGCAAAACTGTTGAGAAAGCGCAGAGGGGATTGTACCCCACAAGTTCCAAATTGCTTAAAAGCCACCACTGCCCTACTGAAGAGACGGACGTGGGATACGGCTAGACCAAGGGAAAGATCAGAGCAAACCTACTCTGCTTTAAAATAATAAAATCTTGATTGAAGCAAGTTCACATCAGACACCGAAACTTCACCCCCTCTTTGCACCGCAGGCAAAGAGAATGACTGGGGTTTGTGGGAAGGGAAGTGATACTTAACAGCTTTGCTGTGGTGCTCTTTGCCTCCTCCTGCTGGCCAGGAGTGATATTCCCAACAGTAATTGATGATGATCTGTGGAATATATATATATATATATATATATATATATATATATATATATATATATATATATATATATATATATATATATATATATATATATATATATATATATATATATATATATCTCAGGCCGGACCGGCTACACATCCTATGACCCTGCAACATGCACAGCCCTAGGTGCAAACCAGCACTCTCAGGAAGCTGCACCGTCACCAGAGTCACAGGCAGTTAACCCCAGACCTGCCTGGGTGCAAGGCCCAAAAAGGGAAATTTAAAAAAAAAATAAATTATATTAATGTATTTTTTTGTAATTTTCCCTTTTTGGGCCTTGCACCCAGGCCTGTTTGGTGTTGACTGCCTGTGGCTCTGGTGACAGTGCAGCTTCCTGAGAGTGCTGTTTTGCACCCAGGGCTGTGCATGTTACAGGGTCATAGGATGTGTACCCGGTCCGGCCTGAGAGTGCTGACCCCACCAGTCAGGGGCGTATTAAGGCATAGGCCAACAAGGCCGGTGCCTAGGGCAGCAGATTTTTAAGGGGCAGCAGAATTTTGAGTCCCTAGGGCCACTCTACTGAACTCAGGGCCGGGTGGCTAAATCAACCAATTACTAATGACTTAAATTGCTGGCCCGGCTATTGCTATCCTATGGGATTGTATGTGGGTGCGCATGACGTGGTGACAGTGGAGGCGGAGCTCACTTGCGCAGCCTGGCCTGGACTGAGAGGGAATGCAGTATTCTTCCTGGCTCCACCGCATGATTGAGACTTACACAGACTACACAGTGCAGTGTGCACTACAACGTGACCACTGTGAAACAGCATATGCCTTTCTCCCTTCAATACATCTTCATTAGGCATTAAAATACTTAAACGGATTAGTCACTAAATACTTGTACATTTACTGTTTGTCTATCTGTCATACATGCAAAGAATAAGTATTTATTGCTGAATCTATACAACTATGTGACTTAAAACACAACTGAAAATATGTTGTATGCATTTAATACATTCAGAAAGCAATACAAGTATATACTTTATTATGATTGTATCATGTGACTTTATCCCCTAGGATACAATTCCTAAACCTATCATAACTACTGTTGTATTTTTTAAGTACTTTTAAAGGCCAGTTTGTATATTCATTACACATTTATCCAAGCAGATATTTTGCTTAAATAACTGTCAATCACCAAAGAAAATGTTTAAGGTTAAACAACTACCTACTGACAAACTATCATACGCATACAGTGAAGGATATTTTTTTCTGATACAAACACTTTAATCATTTGACTTGCAAAATAATGTCTTAAAAAAAAAAATATATATATATATATATATATATATATATATATATATATATATATATATATATATATATATATATATATATGTGTGTGTGTGTGTGTGTGACCAGAGTGAATGCAAGCCCTGGTGAACATCTACTTAAAAAGACATTATCTTTTTAATTTTTTACGCCCTGCCCCAAAAATATTATGTCTAAAAAAAGGCCTTAAACCTGGGGTGGGGGGGCAGCAGAATTTTGAGTGCCTAGGGCAGCACAAAACCTAAATACGCCCCTGCCACCAGTGTTTTGTATATGTTTGGGGAGATTACATAAGCCTGTGCACCCTCCTTTTTTTCCCACAGTTGTTTGATTGTGAGCCTGCATTGTGTGGCTGTTTAGGGACCCAGGTTTTTTGGAAGAGACCTTGACGAGGTACCTGGGCTTTTCCCATTTGGCCAGATGTGCTAACTCTTCCATTGCTGCTTTTTAACTTAGTTGAGAGCTTGTGAGTGAGTGCTTGACTTTTTCTGTGTGTTATATACAGGTATATCCTATAATATAAAAGGCCAAGTGTGTTTGTCCGAAGCTGTCATGCGCAGTAGAGACGTGGGCGCGCGTGCAAGAGAGACAGATCAAAAAAGAGGGTAAAGAGCAAGAGAGAGAGAGCGAGAGCGAGAGAAAAAGAGAAAAAGAGAGAGAGCAAAAGAGAGGGGGGAGAGCAAAAGAGAGGGAGGGAGGGAGAGAGCAAAAGAGGGTGGGAGGGAGAGAGCAAAAGAGGGTTGGAGAAAGAGAGCAAAAGAGGGTTGGAGAAAGAGAGCAAAAGAGGGTTGGAGAAAGAGAGCAAAAGAGGGTTGGAGAAAGAGAGCAAAAGAGGGTTGGAGAAAGAGAGCAAAAGAGGGTTGGAGAAAGAGAGCAAAAGAGGGTTGGAGAAAGAGAGCAAAAGAGGGTTGGAGAAAGAGAGCGCAAAAGAGGGTTGGAGAAAGAGAGCGCAAAAGAGGGTTGGAGAAAGAGAGCGCAAAAGAGGGTTGGAGAAAGAGAGCGCAAAAGAGGGTTGGAGAAAGAGAGCGCAAAAGAGGGTTGGAGAAAGAGAGCGCAAAAGAGGGTTGGAGAAAGAGAGCGCAAAAGAGGGTTGGAGAAAGAGAGCGCAAAAGAGGGTTGGAGTGAGAGAGAGCGCAAAAGAGGGTTGGAGTGAGAGAGAGCGCAAAAGAGGTGGAGTGAGAGAGAGCGCAAAAGAGGTGGAGTGAGAGAGAGCGCAAAAGAGGTGGAGTGAGAGAGAGCGCAAAAGAGGTGGAGTGAGAGAGAGCGCAAAAGAGGTGGAGTGAGAGAGAGCGCAAAAGAGGTGGAGTGAGAGAGAGCGCAAAAGAGGTGGAGTGAGAGAGAGCGCAAAAGAGGTGGAGTGAGAGAGAGCGCAAAAGAGGTGGAGTGAGAGAGAGCGCAAAAGAGGTGGAGTGAGAGAGAGCGCAAAAGAGGTGGAGTGAGAGAGAGCGCAAAAGAGGTGGAGTGAGAGAGAGCGCAAAAGAGGTGGAGTGAGAGAGAGCGCAAAAGAGGTGGAGTGAGAGAGAGCGCAAAAGAGGTGGAGTGAGAGAGAGCGCAAAAGAGGTGGAGTGAGAGAGAGCGCAAAAGAGGTGGAGTGAGAGAGAGCGCAAAAGAGGTGGAGTGAGAGAGAGCGCAAAAGAGGTGGAGTGAGAGAGAGCGCAAAAGAGGTGGAGTGAGAGAGAGCGCAAAAGAGGTGGAGTGAGAGAGAGCGCAAAAGAGGTGGAGTGAGTGAGAGCGCAAAAGAGGTGGATTGAGAGAGAGCGCAGAAGAGGTGGAGTGAGAGAGAGTGCAAAAGAGGTGGAGTGAGAGAGAGCGCAAAAGAGAGGGGGGAGTGAGAGAAAGCAAAAAAGAGAGGGGAAGAGAGAGAAAGCAAAAAAGAGAGGGGGAGAGAGAGAAAGCAAAAGAGAGGGGGAGAGAGAGAAAGCAAAAGAGAGGGGGAGAGAGAAAGCAAAAGAGAGGGGGAGAGAGAAAGCAAAAGAGAGGTGGGGAGAGAGAGCAAGGGGTGGGACTAGTATATAATAAAGATGAAAGTAGTTTAGAAAGACCTTATCCAGCACAAACCCATATACTGCATCACAGAATTACAATATATGCAGTATACAAATTCACCAACCTGCTAAAGATAATGATCAAATAATTCATCAATACTTGAATCTAAAGATATTAAGTCTACAATGCAAAATGTAACGCAATACACAGGTAGAAAACTCTTCGTCCAAACTAAGTAAGTTATACATCTATACAGAATACTACCACAAGTTTTTCAACTTAAAAAATACCTTTATCACTGAAGTCATCCACCAATATAATTTCTTTCAGAAGCACCGAAGGAGACATTTCTAAAACGCTATGTATCGTTCGGAGCAGTGTTGACATAGCCTCATTGTAAAAAGCAATAATGACAGATGTTGTAGGAAGTTTCCTGTAGCTGAAAGTCTTTGATTTACACCTGAAAAAAAGCATAAATCACACGGAACTAAAATACATTGTCATTTTAAATATATGACTGTAATACTTAATATATTATGGTAGCACACAGTAAACAAACTGTTGCAATTACTACATTACAACACTGTATTTATTATTTAATAGCTAGTTATTAGCACAAATTACGACTTGTTTTATACAAGAGGAAGACAGGATTACTTGCTTTACAAGTATTGTTTTAGCTAAACACATATACTTAAAGGGACATGAAACTCAAAACATTTATATCATGATTCAGATAGAGCATACAATTTTAATCAACTTTCCAATTTACTTTTATTATCTAATTTGCTTCCTTCTCTTGGGGGATAGCTGAAGGCCAATAACAGGAGGCAAAAATGTGCAGCAACCGATCAGCAGCTTCTGAGCCTACCTAGGTATACTTTCAACAAAGGATACAAAGAAAACTAAACAAATTAGATAGTTGAAATAAATGTGAAAGTCATTTATATTTGCATGGTCTATCTAAATCATGAAAGAAAATAAATGGGTTTCATGTCCATTTAATTAAATAAATTAAGGGAATCTTCAAAGAATAATAAGAAATTATTTTTTATGTTTGCGTCTATGTCAAATATATAAAGTTAAAAGGAGTGTGAAAATATCAAATACACAAACTGCTGATCAAATAAATATTGATTTAATAGGTTTAAAAACAATAAATATACTGTAACAGATATATACAGTGGTAGTTGCTTTTCTGTAGGCATCAAATAAAACACCTTCATGTGTTCCTATATCTACAACTGGTCAGAAAAGCTGCTTCCAGCTCAGAAAACCAACAAATACAAATGTTTATATTGAATTTAAAGTAAGGCACGCGAGGCTCTAGTATTCAATTTGACTAGAATCTTGGAACAAATAACTTCTAATTGTAGGCATATAGACATGTACAGAGTGTGAATGTACCTACATACAATATTTAAGATGCTCAATAGGGGGGTAAACATATGGAGGTGCAGGTTTGATAGTGATAAAATGATTACAGTATATGACTTTTCCACTGTAATAACCCTTTAAGCTAAAAGGACACTCAAGTCCAAAATAAAACTTACATGATTCAGAGCATGCAATTGTAAACAACTTTGCACATTTGCACAAAATAAACATGTATGCATTTGTGATTGGCTGATGGCTGTCACATGATACAGGAGTGGAAATAGACTTAATTTAAAAATGTATTAGAATAAAATCTACTACTCATTTGAAGTTCAGACTAAGTACTATTGCATTGTATTGTTATCATGCATTTGTGGATTACGTAAATCTACTGTATTTTTCTGGTCCCTTAGCTTGGGTTACCTGTGTATCTTGTCACTTGTACATAATATTCCTTTCAATATACAGCATGAACAAAGATCCCTAAAAGTTAGTATTTTAGAACAATGTAGTGATATAGACACTATAGATCCTGTCACCCAGATAGCTATATGCTTTCGACAGTGTGGCATGTCATTTTCCTTATATAATGGTATTCATTATAAACCCTTATTTTTTTCTGCACCTGCATTCTTGGTTGCTATACTGAACACAGTGCATGGGGCAGGGAGAGCATGTTTTGTGTAGCATATGGGTAGGGATGGGCAAATATGCCATTTGCTTGGTAGACCAAATAGTCCTGTGAACATTCGAATGTTGATAAGAACAACAATCCATTAAAAGTTGGTAATTAAATGGTTTTTCCGGGTTTTCGAATGTTACTTTCATTTTTTATCATAATTAGATTCAAAATTTCAAATGTAGATATTCAATCTAATTATGATTAAAAAACTAAAGTAACATTCAATTTAAAAGGGACAGGAAACGCCACATTTTTCTTTCATTATTTGGATAGAACATACCATTTAAAAACAACTTTCCAATTGACTTTGATTATCAAATTTGCTTCATTCTCTTATCTTTTGCTGAAGGAACATTGGCAGCTAGCTGAACACATGTAGTTAGCCAATCACAAGAGACAAATCATGTATGCAGACACCAATCAGCAGCTAGCTCCCACTAGTGTAAAATATGTGCGTAGTCTTTTTTTAACAAGAAATACCTTTAGAACAAAGCACATTTGAAAATAGAAGTAAATTTAAAAGTGTCTTAAAATTACATGCTCTGTCTGAATCATCCAAATTTAATTTGGACTTTCCTATCGCTTTAACAAATATTAATCAGAAGTTCAATAGCTCATGTGATAAGGAATTTAGTAAATTGACACATGATAGATACAAATGTATTGATTTGGTTTCTATTGCTTCATTTGAATATTACATTTAAAAAGCGCATTATAAATACTATCTCAAATACATTGATTTAAATAAAAAAACTTAAATAAAATATTTCATAATTCAAATCGAATTAAAAAAAATTGAATCGAATATTAAATTTAAAGATAGCATTAGATATACCATTACAGTAAACTAAATGTTAGATTGTTGTAAAAACAATTTAAATTCAAAACAAAACAAACAAATTGCAAAACAGAAAATGTTCTAGATATTTGAACTACAAATCTGGACCCCAAAAGTGTTATTTATAATCAACAAAATCACATTAATCTTCATTTTAGACTAATTTTGTCAATTTTTCCTGTTATTTCACTTTGAACATGGTTGTTTTTTAAATTTCAGGGTTTCTATAAAATAAATGGGAGCTGCCATGTTTAAACTTAAGTTTTCCCCCTTATCCATCTCTTCTGTTGAGGACAATAAGGGACCAAAATTAAAAAAAAAATACTTTAACAATCCTATGTTTCACACAACCTTGATTGCAATTATCTACTATTAGCATGGTTCTACGCACTTTTATTGCCTGTTTTATATATGTCCCTATTATCCTCAGCAAGAGCGACAGATAAGCGGATAATTTAAGTTTAAACATGGCTTCATCCATTACTTTATAGAAACTGATGTACTTTACAGAAACTAAACCTTTACACTTATATCTTTAATATTTAACAACTTAAGGACAAATGCCATATTTTAGCTGTTTAAAGGGCTTCAGAGAAGTATTTCATGCTATTTCAGTATGCCGTGCCTTGGAGGAAACCACAGGCAAGCAATTGTAGGGAGAGAATCTCCTAGTGATCACATACCCATCACTGCTGAGAAGGAGAAGGACCAAAAAAAAACAGATAGTAGTCGAATGCCCTTTTTAAGACCAGGAAACCAATGATAGATCAAGTAATACCAGCCTATAAGAGAAATAACCATCCTCCAAGGGCTCTGTCAAAGAAACAGATGCCATCGGTTTCACTGAGACTACAAGGAGGTTCCCAGCCAACCCTAACTTCTAGCTGTTTTCAACACATAAGTTCAAATCGCCAGAAGATCGGTTTGGTTTGCAGCTTATTACCAGGGCAAACAAAAAAGTAAACCAGAGAACTCTTGCTAAAATATGCAAATTTGTCTAAACACAGTGATAGAAAACAAATGGTGTCAGATGATGCCTGTCTAATTTGCATATCTTACCCAGAGTTCTCTGGTTCACAGTAAATTAATCTAGCAAAATTGCAGGTCTGGAATCTGGAATGGGTAGAACTGAAATTCCATCATGTAAGTGTCGAAAATTAAGGTCAAGATGTATATTATTAGGACACATCATGTCGGGAAAATCCATGGCCCACTAGTACAGCTGAACTTGATTTATTAAGCTTAGCTCAAGGCTTTAGTGGCATTAACAAAACAAAAAGGTTTCTTCAACTGGGCACATATAAACAGATTCTCCAATGGAACATAAGAGCTCTTGGCAGAAAAGACAATTTGACAGAAACGGGTTTTGTGCAAACTGTCCTCCCAAAAGGTATCATCAAACATAAAAAAAAGAAAACTACTGAAACTCAGAGAACAATGGTCATATCACCTTACAGAAAAAGGCAAATGTAAATAACTTAATACTATAATTGTGCTCGAGGAAAGAATTATGAAACATTTAGTTTCATATCTCTATCACAGAAATGTAAACAGCATATAGGTCATCAGGTTAAACCGACCTCACATTTTCACTGAACTGATGCTTTAATTTCAATGATTAATGATATCACTGAAATGATTTTTGAAAGGACTAAAACAACGACACAAAAAATATTAAAAATTACATTAAAGTAACTTAAAGGGACAGCATACTGTAAAATTTGGGTTAATATTTGTATATGAACTAATGGTTTATACTAATTGAAACCACAAGCCAACAAAATGGGCTGAGCAGTTAGGGAGAGCAGAACTAATTAACATATCTGATTATTTAGACTATATCTTAATTCTTACAGTTTAATCAAACACAAATACATAGAGAGAACAATGGAAAATGAACATTTTATTATCTGTCAAACCATCCATATGATTTAATCTAAACCATCTAAGATTTCTATTAGCAGTACTTAAAGGGCCATAATAGTAGAAAAATGACATGATGTAATTAGTTACCAAATGTAATTTTTAAAACTATCGACCCTGCTCTACTATGTGTTTAACCCCTGCATAGGGGAGCAGGATGTCTAAGGTAAGAGATGGTAACAGGGGTTGATTTTGCAAAATATTTACATTATTTGTTTTGTCCCCTTTTTCTGTAGTTTAATTGTGAACTCTATATTCCTCACAGTCAATGGTTTAACTATAGTTTAACTATAGAAACTTTCAGAATAGGTAGGGTTAGCACAGGAATAAATCAGCTATTTCAAACACCGAAATAAAGTAAAAACAAAATTTATGCTTACCTGATAAATTTCTTTCTTTTGCGATGTACCGAGTCCACGGATTCATCCTAACTTGTGGGATATTGTCCTTCCTGACAGGAAGCTGTCTATATAGCTCCCCCTTAACTCCACCCCCCAGTCATTCGACCGAAGGCCAAGGAAGAAAAGGAGAAACTATAAGGTGCAGAGGTGACTGAAGTTTACATAAAAAAATACTATCTGTCTTGAATAGACAGGGCGGGCCGTGGACTCGGTACATCGCAAAAGAAAGAAATTTATCAGGTAAGCATAAATTTTGTTTTCTTTTGCATGATGTACCGAGTCCACGGATTCATCCTAACTTGTGGGATACCAATACCAAAGCTTTAGGACACGGATGAAGGGAGGGACAAGACAGAAACCTAAACGGAAGGCACCACTGCTTGCAAAACCTTTCTCCCAAAAATAGCCTCCGAAGAAGCAAAAGTATAAAATTTGTAAAATTTGGAAAAGGTATGAAGCTAAGACCAAGTCGCAGCCTTACAAATCTGTTCAACAGAAGCATCATTTTTAAAAGCCCATGTGGAAGCTACCGCTCTAGTAGAATGAGCTGTAATCCTTTCAGGAGGCTGCTGTCCAGCAGTCTCATAAGCCAAACGGATGATGCTTTTCAGCCAAAAGGAAAGAGAAGTCGCCGTAGCCTTTTGACCCCTACGCTTTCCAGAATAGACAACAAACAAAGATGTTTGACGAAAATCTTTGGTTGCCTGCAAGTAAAATTTCAAAGCACGAACCACGTCCAAGTTGTGCAACAGACGTTCCTTCTTACAAGAAGGATTAGGACACAGAGAAGGAACAACAATTTCCTGATTGATATTCCTGTTAGTAACAACCTTAGGTAGGAACCCAGGCTTGGTACGCAAAACCACCTTATCAGCATGGAACACAAGATAAGGTGAGTCACATTGTAATGCAGATAGTTCAGAAACTCTTCGAGCTGAAGAGATAGCAACTAGGAACAAAACTTTCCAAGATAAAAGCTTAATATCTATGGAATGCATGGGTTCAAACGGAACCCCCTGAATAACTCTAAGAACTAAATTTAGACTCCATGGCGGAGCAACAGGTTTAAACACAGGCTTAATTCTAGCTAAAGCCTGACAAAAAGCCTGAACGTCTGGAACATCTGCCAGACGCTTGTGCAACAAAATAGACAGAGCAGATATCTGTCTATAGGGAACTAGCTGACAATCCTTTCTCCAATCCCTCTTGGAGAAAAGACTAAATCCTAGGAACCCTGATTTTACTCCAGGAGAAGCCTTTGGATTTGCACCAAAAAAGATATTTACGCCATATCTTATGATAGATTTTCCTGGTAACAGGCTTTCGAGCCTGAATCAAGGTATTTATGACTGACTCAGAGAAACCCCGCTTAGATAGAATCAAGCGTTCAATCTCCAAGCAGTCAGTTGCAGAGAAACTAGATTCAACACCTCTTCTCTTTACCCTTCCTGCTTAGAGCCAGCAAAGAGAATGACTGGGGGGTGGAGTTAAGGGGGGAGCTATATAGACAGCTCTGCTGTGGTGCTCCCTTTGCTACTTCCTGTCAGGAAGGACAATATCCCACAAGTAAGGATGAATCCGTGGACTCGGTACATCATGCAAAAGAAAACAAAATTTATGCTTACCTGATAAATTTCTTTCTTTTGCGATGTACCGAGTCCAAGGCCCGCCCTGTCTATTCAAGACAGATAGTATTTTTTTATGTAAACTTCAGTCACCTCTGCACCTTATAGTTTCTCCTTTTCTTCCTTGGCCTTCGGTCGAATGACTGGGGGGTGGAGTTAAGGGGGAGCTATATAGACAGCTCTGCTGTGGTGCTCTCTTTGCTACTTCCTGTCAGGAAGGACAATATCCCCAGTTTGTAAAAAATGTAATACACTCCAGCATGTAAAATTGATCATTGGAAACAAATTAAAGTGAAGAATATTTTAGGGTCAACTGTCCCTTTAAAGCATTTCACAGTTTACATTGCTGTCATAAAGTGTGTAAACTGGTGGTTTCCATTAAATCCTATGGAGATGTATTATGTTACCACCAGTTAAAGGGACACTGAACCCAAATTTTCTCTTTCGTGATTCAGACAGAGCATGCAATTTTAAGCAACTTTCTAATGTACTCCTATTATCAATTTTTCTTCGTTCTCTTGCTATCTTTATTTGAAAAAGACATCTAAGCTAAGGAGCCAGACAATTTTTGGTTCAGACCCTGGACAGCACTTGTTTATAGGTGGGTACATTTATCCACCAATCAGCAAGAACAACCTAGGTTGTTCACCAAAAATGAGCCGGCATTTAAACTTACATCTTGTTTTTAAAATAAAGATACCAAGTGAATGAAGAAAAATTGATAATATGAGTAAATTAGAAAGTTGCTTAAAATTGCATGGTCTATCTGAATCACAAAAGAAAAAAAATTGGGTTTAGTGTCCCTTTAACAGTTTACAACTGCAGTGAAAACTAGGCCTGTGTGTTTATCCCCCACAAAAAGGGATAACACATAGTTAAAGCACTGCTTAATGCTTCCTGCCCGGTGCAGAACACAACCACTAAGAAAAATTGGAGCACACACTTGCCAATCATCAATGATTTCCTGCTTGGGAGCTTGGATTGGTGGGTCATGGGTCATTTATGTCAGTATCAAAGCCAGCCCCACTCTGCAAATCAAATAGATGGTTTAGGTAATTTAAAAAATAGGTTGCAGATTTGACGTTTGGTCTCTCTAGAAACAAAGCACAGTGAACGTTTCTAAAATGAAAGCGATGCAATGTCATAATTCTTTAAAAAGTCTGGTTTTAGTAATTGCTAACACCACCTTTTTTCTTTTTAACCTGACCGTTAAAGGGACAGAAAGGTCTAAACTGAAGTGTGCAAGAATGAATTTCAATTTGTGTAATACAAGTCAACAGTCATGTGTGGTTTTCAAATACTGGTGCACGGGGACTCGTAACATATGTGCATATGCCACTGGGGGAAAAAAAGTAAACATTTTTACTAGAAGCATTTGTGATAATGGGTGTATATTGCAAACATGTTTCTTCTTAAAATGTAAATGCAGCCATGCATTTTGACCTTTCTATCCTTCTAAGTAATCATTTTGCACCCTATGTGCTGCTGGTGTACATGAGGATCACAGATCAAGGTCTGATCAGAGTTTTAAAAAAAAAAAACACTAAAAAAAACCGCTATATTTTATTGTAGACAAACTAAATTTTCAAATCACGGTTCACTGTCAAACTGCCCCAGGGTTCACTTCTTGTGAGAGTACTATATTTACACCAGATGAGAGCCAGAAGCCAAGAGATTGTTTTGTTTTGTAAAGCCTAATTCAATATCATGCAAACAATGTTAACAAATCAGATTACAAAGAAGGACATAGAAATCAAATGTATCTCATTATTTCCACACACAGCTCCCATTGTAGAGAATAAAGATCTTCTGGGGGTATTTTTTACTACCATTGAATGCAGATAAGAATTGCTCGGCCTATTTAGTTTAAAATTTTTATTTGAAATCTCAAACATGACTGATAGTTGCCTTGTTTAGTGAGAAAGAATTTGATATATGGTCCTAGCACATATTCCCTAATTAAGCTAAATTCACACTTCTGTTTATAAAGGACCTTATTTTCCAGAAAGGAGTATCTACTCTTGAACACCATTCCAATCCATCGTTAAGTCTTTAAAAAGAAAATTACAAACAAATTCTTATTTGTTGGTTTTAAAAAAAGGACATCAAAATATTATACAGGTTTTATTTTAATATTATTTTCCTGTGCTGGAAAATGTTCTTACGCTTGTTGAGCATTTAAAATGTCCACCATGTTGCTTGTTGAGCATTTAAAATGTCCACCATGCCCTCATCACATATTTAACAATGCAAGCAACACCATCCCCCCTGAACTCTGCCACACCATCAACTGCTCCATCAAAACCGGCACCTTCCTGGATGTCTGGAAGCATGCGGAACTGAAACCCCTGCTGAAGAAACCCTCGGCAGACCCGAATAACTACCGTCCCATTTCGCTACTCCCCTTCCCGGCCAAAGTCATAGAGAAGTCCATCAACTCGCAACTTATTGACCACAATGGAGGCCAACCACACCCTGGACCACTCCCAATCCGGCTTCAGAAGCAACCACAGCACTGAGACCGCCCTCCTCGCCGCCACAGACGACATCTGCGCCATGCTCGACCGAGGAGAAACTGCCGCCCTCATCCTCCTAGACGACCTCTCAGCAGCCTTTGACACTGTCGGCCACAACACCCTCTGCACCTGCCTACACGACGCTGGCATACGCAGCAAAGCCCTGGAATGGATCACCTCCTTCCTCACGGGCAGGACCTAGAAAGTCAGACTCCCTCCTTTCTCCTCCAAAGCCACACCAGTCAACTGTGGTGTACCGCAAGGCTCTTCGCTGAGTCCCACCCTCTTCAACATCTACATGGCCCCTCTCGCAGCCATCGTCCAACGCCATGACCTCAACATCGTCTCCTACGCCGACAACACCCAGTTAATCATCTCACTCACCCGAGATCCCACCACCACCAAAAAGAACGTCCACAAAGGCCTAACAGCAGTCGCCACCTGGATGAATGACAACCGGCTCAAACTGAACACAGACAAAACCGAAGTCGTCCTCCTCGGACCCAATAAATCCGCATGGGATGACTCCTGGTGGCCCACAGCCCTCGGTCACCCTCCAACCCCAACCGACCACGCACGAAATCTAGGCTTCATCCTGGAGTCATCACTCTCCATGAACCGACAAATCAATGCCATCACCTCAACATGCTTCCACATCCTCCACCTGCTACGAAAAATCTTCAAATGGATCCCTACCGAAACCAGGAACAGTCACTCACGCTCTTGTCAGCAGCCGGTTGGACTACGGCAACGCACTCTATGCCGGCTCCACCATCAAACTCCAAAAGAGACTCCAACGTATCCAGAACGCCTCAGCCAGACTCATCCTCGACATCCCTCTCCAATGCCAGATCACCGAACACCTATGGAACCTTCACTGGCTCCCCATTAACAAGAGAATCACCTTCAAGCTCCTTACCCACGCGTTCAAGGCCCTACACAACATCGGACCCAAATACATAAACCACCGCATAAATTTCTACACCTCCGCCAGACAACTACGATCGGCCGACCAAGCACTCGCAGTCCCCCGCATCAGCAAATCCACAGTGGGCGGAAGATCCTTCTCCCACATAGCAGCAAAGACATGGAACACCCACCCGCTGCACATCAGACAATCCACCTCCCTTACAAAGTTCAGAAAGGACCTCAAAACCTGGCTCTTAGACTGAACGCACATCCCCTCCCCCCCTCCTCCTATCTGCTTTCCCTTAGCGCCTTGAGACACTCACGGGTGATTAGTTTGCGCTCTATAAGTACCCAATAGATAGACAGAGATAGATTAACACCTTGCGCCATTTGGACATAGGTACTTCATCACACAGCATACTGTGTTGACGTAGTATCTACGTTCAACAATGTGGCACATTCTGCCGTCCCTGCTGTCAGTTTAGGGTGCGTAGCTGCAATTAGCGGCCTTCTAATTGCCAAAAATTGCAAAAAGCCATGCATGTCTGATCTGCTATTTCTGAACAAAGGGGACCCCAGAGAAGCTTTTACAACCAATTGTTATATGACTGCAGTAGCTGTGTGTAAATAATTTCAATGACAAACCCAAAGTTTGCGGAAAAAGTTAACAATTTTTTTTAATATGATCGTATTTGGTGGCCAAATAGTGGCATCAAATATATCAAAATGGGCCTAGATCAATACCTTGGGTTGCCTACTTTTAAAATATAGTTTTCATACTTACATCAAAAAAATGTTCATGTTTAAACAGAGTGATAGCAAAAATGCTAAAAATTCTCCAGTACTTTGAGCAAGTTTTTCTCTGAAATTCCCGGGGTAGCAAAGGGGTTAAAGGGAAAATAAACTGCTGAGTATAACTACAACAAAATGGTTACTACTCAGCATGCTATTGGCTTTTCTCACACGCCTGCCGCTCTTTTTATTTTAACCCCTTACTTGCTGATGAACTCTACGTCTTCATACTGGCAGCCATAACCGTGGAGCTTAGGTGTTCCTTCCCATTCTTTCCCTGCTTTTTAAAAGCTGTATTGTGCCCTTCAAGTTAGTATTTAGGACAAAGAGTGGGAGGTTTATATTTTTGCAGTGGCTGCATAGCTCTATATAATTCATGTAGCCTTTTAATATGTTCTGTAACTTTTAAACTGCAAAAATATAAAACCTCCCACTCTGTATTTTATGTGCTAAACAGAATACAGCGGATTCCTCATTTTAGACCCAGGAAGAGACTTTGCGATGACCGGAGGAAGCTGGAGCTGCTGTGAAGATTAAAAGGTAAGTTTCTTTTCACAACAGGAGTGAAATGTAAATTTTGATGAATTAAAGTGCCCCTGTTTTTAATCAAATTTTTAAAACCGGGCACTATAGCATCAAAATTTACATTCACTTTAAAATGAGGAGCTTCATCAACAAGTACCTGTAACCTGTTAAGGAAAGTGAATGTCTCTGAAGTGAGCTATGGGCACGAGGGAAAAATAATAGCTTTGAAAGTAGTAACCATTCTGATGTTCTATTATCATATGTGCTTTGTTCCTTTGATATCCTTTCTTGAAAAGTAAACCTAAGTAGGCAAATAGGATGCACGTGCCCTCTATGCACGTGCCCTCTATAGCAGAAGTGATTGCAACTATGTTTAACATTGCTATAAACAATGTTGCTAACACTGCTGTCAGATGGCTAAAGACACATGCACGCTCCTGAGATCACCTAGAATTATTGTTTAACAAGGGATACCAAAAGAACTAAGTAAAATTGATAAAATAAGTAAATTGGAAAGCTATTTAAAAACTTCCTGCTCTATCCAATCCATTCAAGTTTAACTTTGACTTTACTGTCCCTTTAATAAACAAAAAACATAATTTATGTAAGAACTTACCTGATAAATTCATTTCTTTCATATTAACAAGAGTCCATGAGCTAGTGACGTATGGGATATACATTCCTACCAGGAGGGGCAAAGTTTCCCAAACCTTAAAATGCCTATAAATACACCCCTCACCACACCCACAAATCAGTTTAACGAATAGCCAAGAAGTGGGGTGATAAGAAAAAAAGTGCGAAGCATATAAAATAAGGAATTGGAATAATTGTGCTTTATACAAAAAAATCATAACCACCACAAAAAAGGGTGGGCCTCATGGACTCTTGTTAATATGAAAGAAATGAATTTATCAGGTAAGTTCTTACATAAATTATGTTTTCTTTCATGTAATTAACAAGAGTCCATGAGCTAGTGACGTATGGGATAATGACTACCCAAGATGTGGATCTTTCCACACAAGAGTCACTAGAGAGGGAGGGATAAAATAAAGACAGCCAATTCCTGCTGAAAATAATCCACACCCAAATAAAAGTTTAACAAAAAACATAAGCAGAAGATTCAAACTGAAACCGCTGCCTGAAGAACTTTTCTACCAAAAACTGCTTCAGAAGAAGAAAATACATCAAAATGGTAGAATTTAGTAAAAGTATGCAAAGAGGACCAAGTTGCTGCTTTGCAGATCTGGTCAACCGAAGCTTCATTCCTAAACGCCCAGGAAGTAGAAACTGACCTAGTAGAATGAGCTGTAATTCTTTGAGGCGGAATTTTACCCGACTCAACATAGGCAAGATGAATTAAAGATTTCAACCAAGATGCCAAAGAAATGGCAGAAGCTTTCTGTCCTTTCCTAGAACCGGAAAAGATAACAAATAGACTAGAAGTCTTACGGAAAGATTTCGTAGCTTCAACATAATATTTCAAAGCTCTAACAACATCCAAAGAATGCAATGATTTCTCCTTAGAATTCTTAGGATTAGGACATAATGAAGGAACCACAATTTCTCTACTAATGTTGTTGGAATTCACAACTTTAGGTAAAAATTCAAAAGAAGTTCGCAACACCGCCTTATCCTGATGAAAAATCAGAAAAGGAGACTCACACGAAAGAGCAGACAATTCAGAAACTCTTCTAGCAGAAGAGATGGCCAAAAGGAACAAAACTTTCCAAGAAAGTAATTTAATGTCCAATGAATGCATAGGTTCAAACGGAGGAGCTTGAAGAGCTCCCAAAACCAAATTCAAACTCCATGGAGGAGAAATTGACTTAATGACAGGTTTTATACGAACCAAAGCTTGTACAAAACAATGAATATCAGGAAGAATAGCAATCTTTCTGTGAAAAAGAACAGAAAGAGCAGAGATTTGTCCTTTCAAAGAACTTGCGGACAAACCCTTATCCAAACCATCCTGAAGAAATTGTAAAATTCTCGGTATTCTCAAAGAATGCCAAGAAAAATGATGAGAAAGACACCATGAAATATAAGTCTTCCAGACTCTATAATATATCTCTCTAGATACAGATTTACGAGCCTGTAACATAGTATTAATCACGGAGTCAGAGAAACCTCTATGACCAAGAATCAAGCGTTCAATCTCCATACCTTTAAATTTAAGGATTTCAGATCCGGATGGAAAAAAGGACCTTGTGACAGAAGGTCTGGTCTTAACGGAAGAGTCCAAGGCTGGCAAGATGCCATCCGGACAAGATCCGCATACCAAAACCTGTGAGGCCATGCCGGAGCTATTAGCAGAACAAACGAGCATTCCCTCAGAATCTTGGAGATTACTCTTGGAAGAAGAACTAGAGGCGGAAAGATATAGGCAGGATGATACTTCCAAGGAAGTGATAATGCATCCACTGCCTCCGCCTGAGGATCCCGGGATCTGGACAG
This sequence comes from Bombina bombina, assembly GCF_027579735.1. Classification (NCBI taxonomy): domain Eukaryota; kingdom Metazoa; phylum Chordata; class Amphibia; order Anura; family Bombinatoridae; genus Bombina; species Bombina bombina. The sequence goes on along the minus strand of NC_069503.1, from coordinate 485,317,734 downwards.
ATACCTGGGAAGTTTCTTGTTTAGATGAGAGGCCATCAGATCTATCTCTGGGAGCCCCCATATTTGAACAATCTGAAGAAATACCTCTGGGTGAAGAGACCATTCGCCCGGATGCAACGTTTGGCGACTGAGATAATCCGCTTCCCAATTGTCTACACCTGGGATATGAACCGCAGAGATTAGACAGGAGCTGGATTCCGCCCAAACCAAAATTCGAGATACTTCTTTCATAGCCAGAGGACTGTGAGTCCCTCCTTGATGATTGATGTATGCCACAGTTGTGACATTGTCTGTCTGAAAACAAATGAACGATTCTCTCTTCAGAAGAGGCCAAAACTGAAGAGCTCTGAAAACTGCACGGAGTTCCAAGATATTGATCGGTAATCTCACCTCCTGAGATTCCCAAACTCCTTGTGCCGTCAGAGATCCCCACACAGCTCCCCAACCTGTGAGACTTGCATCTGTTGAAATTATAGTCCAGGTCGGAAGAACAAAAGAAGCCCCCTGAATTAAACGATGGTGATCTGTCCACCACGTTAGAGAGTGCCGAACAATCGGTTTTAAAGATATTAATTGATATATCTTCGTGTAATCCCTGCACCATTGGTTCAGCATACAGAGCTGAAGAGGTCGCATGTGAAAACGAGCAAAGGGGATCGCGTCCGATGCAGCAGTCATAAGACCTAGAATTTCCATGCATAAGGCTACCGAAGGGAATGATTGAGACTGAAGGTTTCGACAGGCTGTAATCAATTTTAGACGTCTCTTGTCTGTTAAAGACAAAGTCATGGACACTGAATCTATCTGGAAACCCAGAAAGGTTACCCTTGTTTGAGGAATCAAAGAACTTTTTGGTAAATTGATCCTCCAACCATGATCTTGAAGAAACAACACAAGTCGATTCGTATGAGACTCTGCTAAATGTAAAGACGGAGCAAGTACCAAGATATCGTCCAAATAAGGAAATACCACAATACCCTGTTCTCTGATTACAGACAGAAGGGCACCGAGAATCTTTGTAAAAATTCTTGGAGCTGTAGCAAGGCCAAACGGTAGAGCCACAAATTGGTAATGCTTGTCTAGAAAAGAGAATCTCAGGAACTGATAATGATCTGGATGAATCGGAATATGCAGATATGCATCCTGTAAATCTATTGTGGACATATAATTCCCTTGCTGAATAAAAGGCAATATAGTCCTTACAGTTACCATCTTGAACGTTGGTATCCTTACATAACGATTCAATAATTTTAGATCCAGAACTGGTCTGAAGGAATTCTCCTTCTTTGGTACAATGAAGAGATTTGAATAAAACCCCATCCCCTGTTCCGGAACTGGAACTGGCATAATTACTCCAGCCAACTCTAGATCTGAAACACAATTCAGAAATGCTTGAGCTTTCACTGGATTTACTGGGACATGGGAAAGAAAAAATCTCTTTGCAGGAGGTCTCATCTTGAAACCAATTCTGTACCCTTCTGAAACAATGTTCTGAATCCAAAGATTGTGAACAGAACTGATCCAAATTTCTTTGAAAAAACGTAACCTGCCCCCTACCAGCTGAACTGGAATGAGGGCCGTACCTTCATGTGAACTTAGAAGCAGGCTTTGCCTTTCTAGCAGGCTTGGATTTATTCCAGACTGGAGATGGTTTCCAAACTGAAACTGCTCCTGAGGACGAAGGATCAGGCTTTTGTTCTTTGTTGAAACGAAAGGAACGAAAACGATTGTTAGCCCTGTTTTTACCTTTAGACTTTTTATCCTGTGGTAAAAAAGTTCCTTTCCCACCAGTAACAGTTGAAATAATAGAATCCAACTGAGAACCAAATAATTTGTTTCCCTGGAAAGAAATGGAAAGTAGAGTTGATTTAGAAGCCATATCAGCATTCCAAGTCTTAAGCCATAAAGCTCTTCTGGCTAAGATAGCCAGAGACATAAATCTAACATCAACTCTAATAATATCAAAAATGGCATCACAGATGAAATTATTAGCATGCTGGAGAAGAATAATAATATCATGAGAATCACGATTTGTTACTTGTTGCGCTAGAGTTTCCAACCAAAAAGTTGAAGCTGCAGCAACATCAGCCAATGATATAGCAGGTCTAAGAAGATTACCTGAACATAGATAAGCTTTTCTTAGAAAAGATTCAATTTTTCTATCTAAAGGATCCTTAAACGAGGTACCATCTGATGTAGGAATGGTAGTACGTTTAGCAAGGGTAGAAATAGCCCCATCAACTTTAGGGATTTTGTCCCAAAATTCTAATCTGTCAGGCGGAACAGGATATAATTGCTTAAAACGTTTAGAAGGAGTAAATGAATTACCCAATCTATCCCATTCCTTAGCAATTACTGCAGAAATAGCATTAGGAACAGGAAAGACTTCTGGAATAACCGCAGGAACTTTAAAAACCTTATCCAAACGTATAGAATTAGTATCAAGAGGACTAGAATCCTCTATTTCTAAAGCAATTAGTACTTCTTTAAGTAAAGAGCGAATAAATTCCATCTTAAATAAATATGAAGATTTATCAGCATCAATCTCTGAGACAGAATCCTCTGAACCAGAAGAGTCCAAAGAATCAGAATGATGGTGTTCATTTAAAAATTCATCTGTGGAGAGAGAAGATTTAAAAGACTTTTTACGTTTACTAGAAGGAGAAATAACAGACAAAGCCTTCTTTATGGATTCAGAAACAAAATCTCTTATGTTATCAGGAACATTCTGCACCTTAGATGTTGAGGGAACTGCAACAGACAATGGTACATCACTAAAGGAAATATTATCTGCATTAACAAGTTTGTCATGACATTTAATACAAACAACAGCTGGAGGAATAGCTACCAAAAGTTTACAGCAGATACACTTAGCTTTGGTAGATCCAGCAGGCAGAGGTTTTCCTGTAGTATCTTCTGGCTCAGATGCAACGTGAGACATCTTGCAATATGTAAGAGAAAAAACAACATATAAAGCAAAATAGATCAAATTCCTTATAAGACAGTTTCAGGAATGGGAAAAAATGCCAAACATCAAGCTTCTAGCAACCAGAAGCAAATGAAAAATGATTCTGAAATAATGTGGAGACAAAAGCGACGCCCATATTTTTTGGCGCCAAATAAGACGCCCACATTATTTGGCGCCTAAATGCTTTTGGCGCCAAAAATGACGCCACATCCGGAACGCCGACATTTTTGGCGCAAAATAACGTCAAAAAAATGACGCAACTTCCGGCGACACGTATGACGCCGGAAACGGAAATGAATTTTTGCGCCAAAAAAATCCGCGCCAAGAATGACGCAATAAAATGAAGCATTTTCAGCCCCCGCGAGCCTAACAGCCCACAGGGAAAAAGTCAAATTTTTAAGGTAAGAAAAATATGATAATTAAAGCATAATCCCAAATATGAAACTGACTGTCTGGAAATAAGGAAAGTTGAACATTCTGAGTCAAGGCAAATAAATGTTTGAATACATATATTTAGAACTTTATAAATAAAGTGCCCAACCATAGCTTAGAGTGTCACAGAAAATAAGACTTACTTACCCCAGGACACTCATCTACATGTTTGTAGAAAGCCAAACCAGTACTGAAACGAGAATCAGTAGAGGAAATGGTAAATATAAGAGTATATCGTCGATCTGAAAAGGGAGGTAAGAGATGAATCTCTACGACCGATAACAGAGAACCTTATGAAATAGACCCCGTAGAAGGAGATCACTGCATTCAATAGGCAATACTCTCCTCACATCCCTCTGACATTCACTGCACGCTGAGAGGAAAACCGGGCTCCAACTTGCTGCGGAGCGCATATCAACGTAGAATCTAGCACAAACTTACTTCACCACCTCCCTTGGAGGCAAAGTTTGTAAAACTGATTTGTGGGTGTGGTGAGGGGTGTATTTATAGGCATTTTAAGGTTTGGGAAACTTTGCCCCTCCTGGTAGGAATGTATATCCCATACGTCACTAGCTCATGGACTCTTGTTAATTACATGAAAGAAACCTGCAATTAATTTTCAACAGCTAAACTCCACCCACCATTTGCCTTATTTGTTGAAGCCAATCTGGACTTCAGTCCACAGACAACAAGGCTAACCAATGTCAAAGTCAATGGGAGATGAAATCCAAAATTTTTATTTCATGATTCAGACAGCGCTTACAATTCTAAACAACTTTCCAATTTACTTCTATTATCGTATTCTTTATTGAAGGAGCAGCAATGCACTACTGGGAGCCAGCTGAACATATTGGTAAACCAATGGCAAGAGCTCCTGAGCCTACCTAGGTATGCAATTCAATAAAAGATACAGAGAGAACAAAGCAAATTAGAGAATATAAGTAAACTGAAACGTTTTTAAAATTGTATGCTCCATCTGAATCATGAAATAAAATTTTTGGGTTTCATGTCCTTTTAAAATTTAAAAATCTCTGTCTGCAATTATCAGTTAATCCAATACGGGAAATATATGTAGCAAAGCAAGCCTAGAGAATCAGAAATTGCTTAATTTTCAGAGCTAAATTACATGAAAAGGGGGTAAAATAAATAATTAAAAGTACATTGCAAAGTTGTTCCATTACACAAAACTAAACATTTTATATATATATATAAAAAAAACTCCCATGGCAGAGAAGACGCTGCAAAAAAAGCATCTAAAGTTCAACAACTGCCTAGCATTAGTGAGCTGCAATAGAGGTGAGGTGTGTTTCTGTCCTTATAGATAGAGGTGAGGGGCATATCTGTTCTGTGTGTATGCGCATGTGCATGTGCATATACAAAAGACATGAGTGCATCTGTCCTGCAGTACAGGGTTTGTGTATAGAGATTTTAGCTATGTAAGTAACTAAACTTTACTGCATGTATCTGTTCTGTTAAATGGACATTGTAGTGAAAAAACTACCAATTTGTCAGAGTATGTCATGTTTGCAATTCTCACACTGGAACCTCAAAGGGTTAAAACACACAAAGTCCTGTTAATAAGCTGCAGATTACTGCTGGCTCCACAAGCAGGAAACAGCTGGTGAGCCAATCAGCAGCAGTCACATGTCCCTGTGTGTTTAAACCCTTTGCAGGGGTTAAAAAGAGAGAGTTCCACAGCAGCAGTGTAAAAATAATGCTTTTTTTTTGCCATACAATATATTGTGTTTGCCATGAAGTATGTGTGTCCTGTATATAGAGATGCAATTCATGTCTGTACTGCACAAAGTGTGAGGGTATAGAAAATGCATAAATGTGCCAGTACTGAGGGTCTGTGCTAGTGTGTGGGTGCAAAGAGTGACCAGCAGGTCATCTGTTCTGCTCTGTGCTTGCAGAAGAACAGACCAAGAGCATCTATTCTACAGTAAACATCTGTAGAGTGAAAGTAGTGCTCTAATATGTTTATTGTTGCCCAGTTCCTTAAAGGGACACTAAACCCATTTTTATTTTCTTTCATAATTCAGATAGAGCATTGAATTTTAAGCAACTTTCTAATTTACTCCTATTATTCATTTTTCTTCGTTCTCTTAATAACTTTATTTAAAAAGCAGGAATGTAAAGCTTAATAGCCGGCAAATTTTGGTTCAGAACCTGGGTTATGCTTGCTTATTATTGCATGCTCTATCTGAATCATGAAAGAAAAAACATTTGCGTTTAATAACTGTGTTTACCCGCGGAGAACCAATCAGCAGCAGCAATTGCATGATCCCACCAATCACCATCTGTGATTAGCTAGGGAGCTGGAGTGTTAATACACAGTGTTCCATGGCGAACAGTCCAAAAATGACATGTTCTAAAAAATGACAGCATGTTATGTTTGCACTAGCATGTCCCTTTAAAAGGGACAGTCTAGCTTTTATAAAAAAATATATACTGTATATTACTGTATCTTTAACCACAATACATTGCCCAAGCTGTGCTCCTTTGCCACTTGTAATAAGGATCCAGCTGATGAGCCAGTCTGAGGGTGTGCAAATGTGACTATGTATTTAACCCTTTTTTGATATAGGGACAGTAAATACTTTGAGGTTGTAATATAAAATGCTGACATGCATAGTAAAATAACGTTGCAATATACTTTAAGATGCGCTTTAACTTACTTTTTAATGTAGCGTTGAAATTCAAATACCCTGCGCTCCGGCCACCCACTTCAAAAGTATTTTTTGTGTGAGCTATCAGCGATCTAGTTACAAAAAAGCTCTGTTTTTCAAACCTGTCCCCAGGCCTCCCTAACAGGCCAGATTTTGAGGATATCTGAACTAGAGCACAGGTGAAATAATCAGCGGATTAGTAAACATGCTTATTAACTTGCTTTCACCAAAGGTAATCCTGAAAACCTGGATTGTTACTGTTACGGAGGCCTGAGTACAGGTTTAAAAACCAGTGGACTAAAGCGCTGTTTGGAGAATACTTCAAACCGTTAGCTCACACAAAAAAATAGTTTTGAAGTGGGGCAGCCGAAGAGTGGCGTATTTGATCTATTTTACATAGCTATCATGAAACCATATGATCTAGCTTAGTGCTGATACAATTCTCTGAGGGTGAGAAAAAAAACAAACAGATTTAAACTTTACTCAATGTGTTCACACTCAAAGTAGAACCATATGATGGCTGTCCCTTTTGGCACACATTTTTAATTTGTTTTACAACAAAGCTTCTAGTGAAAGTTATCACTGTTTTAGTGGTGACTCATCACAAACATATTTAGAGGTACATAAAAACAAGTTGGGATAGAGACAACATATAATAATATGTACTTTAATTACTTTACCTGCAGATTTATACTGCAGTGCCTCGCCATTAACCCTTTCTTTTAGGTTTCCAAATTGTACAGCTCTAACTCCCCCCACACAATTCCTTCTAAGGCTGTATCTATAGCCACCTTTGATTTAGTAGAATGCAAAACTTTAACACTCATTATCTGCTGGAGCATGCCTAGAAGCAAATAAACTGCTGTGAAGTCAGTTGAAATACAATGCCTGTGTTTCTGTAACGAAACACTGATGGGGGGGGGTCAGACTACTCCAGACAGCATGGCTATGTAACTAATTTTGCAACAATTTTTTAATGCAAACTATTTTAACTTAATAAGCCCTTTCAGGATATGCACAGATCTCAACATGTTTTATGGCACTTTAAAGGGATAGAAATGTCAGAATTGAAATGTGTATGGGTTTATTTCACTTTTAAATAGAAGATTTTTTTGCAATATACTTCCATTTGGGAAAATACTTCTAGTAAAAAGTATTACTGTTTTAAGCACCATTCATAGCTTCGGTTTGCAAAAACTGTAAGCATGTTTTACTTATATTAGCATAATTCATATTCAATTATTTTGAAATATTCATTTTTGTACATGTGATCTGCGTATGGCAAGATGGCCTCAATGGTACAGAAAATTGTGATTCATCAGCCAGAGCAACCATTTATATAAACACACCATGGGTTATGGGAATATTACCGCTTACCGAAGTGTCTAAAGGGACATTCTAATTTTTACATTGCTGTAATTAAATTAAACAGAGGGTTTCTGAATGGAAATTTGGTTTTGTACTGAGCAAATTATCCCAGCCATATTGGATGTCACTAAGAAACAACGTCAAACAGATACAAATGCTTCCTGCTCAATCAATTAAAGTAAAAAAAACCTAAGAAGAATTTTTATACTAATAATAAATAGCTAAACCCAACACACACGCCCACTATACCAATAATGCTAAACCCAAACACACAATATTGTATGCCTACTATACCGATAATGCTAAACCCAACACACAATATTATTAGTATAGTAGGCATACGATATTGTGTGTTGGGTTTAGCATTATCGGTATAGTAGGCATACGATAATGCCTACTATACCGATAATGCTAAACCCAACACACAATATCGTATGCCTACTATACTAATAATGCTAAACCCAACACACAATATTGTATGCCTACTATACCGATAATGATAAACCCAACACACAATATCGTATGCCTACTATACCGATAATGATAAACCCAACACACAATATCGTATGCCTACTATACCGATAATGCAGATGTACACACACACATATGATGGTTTTGAAGCACAATGGGTTAATTGTACAAGTCACCTATTGGCATCACTACACACTATTCAAATGGAACAATCAACATACGGGCCCTTCAACCCGTGATGTGATCTCTAAATCAACCATATTGTCATTTTGTTTGTTCTTAATCCAGTGTATTTGGATTACAAAACTGGGAGATTAAAGACTCGCATAACGATGTTGCTTTCAGGAGGTAACCATTTCAAGCTTCAATGGCATTAAAAGGATATAAAAGGTCAAAATTGAAATGTGCATGGGTGCATTTCAATTTCAAGTAGAAACATTTCTATATGTCCATTAGCAAAAAATCTTCTAGTATTGAGGTTATTACTGTTCTTTAGGGGTATATGCACATATGCAACGAGGGCCCTGTGCACCAGCATTTAAACACATGCTTGCTCACGTCAGCAGTGTCTTATATGACACAAATTAAGTCTTAACAGGCACAATACACCCCCAGCAGTTATATGAGCAGACATGGTATTTGAATACTGGTGCAGGAGCCCTCACAGCATATGTGCGTAGGCAGATGGAAAATCGTAATATATTTTATTAGAAGCATCTGTGCTAATGGAAGTAATATTGCAAAAATGCTTCTATTTACAAATGCACGTTTTCAATTTTGACCTTTCTATCCCTTTGAGGGTAAAAACATTTTAGGCTCGTGATCACTGGAAAAAAACAATGGCAATACCTGCGGACGTTTAGAAATAGTTTATCTGTTGAAAACAAGTGCATGATTGTAATCCACCCCATATTTAGCTAGGAGAATACATGTTCTAACAAATTAGAGGATATACTTTATGTATTAGAACGTCCCTTTAACTAAAAATGGTGCATGCATAAAAGCTTGGGCACTAATGATGGCCACATAAAATAGTTTCATGAGACACTGGAAATTATACATTTTGAAATACCTACTCATACATTCTGTTATCCTGTATGTGGCGATGCAATGATATCTGGTCACTTAAATAAATATTTATAGCATATTTTTCAATGGTCTCTTCCTCCATTTTTTTCTCAGCAGGTCCCAGCTGCAGGCGCGCGGCTTTACCCCATTCTCCAGGGCTGTTCGGATTTGGTAGAGGCTTTTCATAAACTGGCTTACTCAAGTCCTCATTGCGCTCTTCTGTGGTGAAAAATTCCCTTTCCCCCTTCCGTTTTGTTGTGGGTAAATCTACCTCTGAAGTGTGAAAAGCGGAGACGGAAAGTTCCACTACCAGATAAGCGATCATAAAAAAGCCAGCCAGTGTGCATGTTTTTATGAGCAGCGGCGATTTCTTCAAATGGATCCTCATTGCATGGGACTTGTAATCAAGCTGCAGTAACTCAACACAAATTTCTGGTCTGTTAAATAGAAGAGATAACAACAAGTTCAATATTTTTTCTCTTATTTATGGTATCAGAGTTTACAAGAGAAAATACACAAATAAAAAGTGTGCGATCTGAATAACAAACAATTATAAAAAAAATACACAACAACTATGCTAATGGTCATGAAACATAAATTATTAATGTAAACCTCTTAAATTCTTAAACGGCCATGAAATAAATTTCATAATAACATAATAACATTTTAAACTACGTTTTAATTTACTTCTATTATGAAATGTCCTTCGTTTTCTTGGTATCCTTGTTAAAATGCAAGAAGGTAAGCTCGGGAGCTCAGCTGTCTGCATAACTATAAAGCAACCGTTTTGCAAGTATGTTGTGCATTTGCATGAGAACTAAAGAGCAGCACTTTTTCCTGCCGTTTAATGATCCAGATAAGTGCACTCTACCCATTTAGATATCTCTTCAACAAAGAATAACATCAGAACAAAGTAAATTGGAAATACTTTTAAAATTATATGCTCTGTCTGGAACATGAAAAAAAAAATTAGGCTTTCATTAGATCTTAGAAGTCAAGGGTAAGTGTCTCCTCAGATTTGTCAAGTACCAATTTAGAGGGGCATTACTTCTAGCGTTGAATTTGGACTTCTGCAAGACAAATTTTCTTTGTTCTCTTGCTATCTTTATTTAAAAAGCAGAAATGTAAATTTTAGGAGCCAGACCATTTTAGGTTCAGCACCATGGATAGCGCTTGCTTATTGGTGGCTGACAGCCACCAATTAGCAAGCATAACCCAGGTTCTCAACCAAAAAATGGGCCGGCTCCTATGCTTTACATTACTGCTTTTTATATAAAGATAGCAAGAGAACAAAGAAAAATGTATATTAGGAGTAAATTAGCTCAAAATGGCATGCTCTATCTGAATTATTAAAAAAAAAATTGGGTTTAGTGTCCCTTTAACTGCTTTATATTACAATTTCACTAAATGCTGCAATGTCTTGCAGAAGTACAAATTCAACGCTAGAAGTAAATTGGTACTTGACAAATCTGAGGAGAATTTTACACTTGGCATCTAAGATCTTATCTTAATTTACATTTAGCTATACACAAAACCATTTTGTGGTTTAATTTTAAAATATTACTGGCTTTTAAATGGATATTAAAGGGACACTGAACCCAATTTTTTTTCTTTCATGGTTAAGATAGCGCATGCAGTTTTAGGCAACTTTCTAATTTACTTCTGTTATCAATTTTTCTTCGTTCTCTTGCTATCTTTATTTGAAAAAGAAGGAATCTAAGCTAAGGAGCCAGCAAATGTTTGGTTCAGACCATGGACAGCACTTGTTTATTGGTGCCGGCATCTAAACTTACATTCATGCTTTTCAAATAAACATACCAAAAGAATGAAGAACATTTGATAATAGGAGTAAATTAGAAAGTTGCTTAAAATTGCATGCTCTATCTGAATCACAGAAGAAAAAATGTGGGTTCAGTGTCTCTTTAAATTAAAAGTGGAATAACTCATACAATAAACAAAGTAAAAAATATCATGTGAATTCGGTGTTCATATGTAATTTCATTATTCAAACTGTGTGATTTTTCCTCCTCCCAAGAAAGCTGGCTTACATATACCAAGCTAAAGTATGGTACAGTTTTTTTGTTACATAGCAACATGCTGAAAAATAATTGGTTAGATCAGTGCAACAGCTAATTGATACCTATCCCTAATTGGCCTCAGCAAAGGAGATAAAATAAGTATTTTCAAGGGATGTATCCCTGGACTTCACTGAAACAGCAAAGCAATACAAATTGTATAAAAATACTTTATTGATGTTTAGGTTTTGACATGTTCACACCTTGTTCTATACTAAAGCACTGCGCGCCATAGCCTAGTGACATGAAGTAGACGGGGGTTCTGTAATATTCTCCTACTGCGTTAAGTTTCCCTACCTATGGCCACGCCTACAAAAAAAAACTTGTAAACACAGTAGGAAAATATTACAGAACCCGCCTACAGTAAACTTGCAAATTACACTACAGAGCACGCATTCGCTCATTGCCGCAGTCGGCAAATATTACTGAAGCGGTTCCATAATTTTGGCACTAGCTGGGGACATCTAAATAACAGTGGCAAAATACGGATTTTGCCTCTGACATCTAAATAACAGAGGCAAAATCCGTATTTTGCCACTGTTATTTAGATGTCCCCAGCTAGTGCCAAAATGTATCAAACAAATCCGTACAATAATTTGGACTATGAAGCCATTTTTTGCCTCTGTTAGGTCCCCAGCTAGTGCCAAAATATTATAGATGTACCGCTTCTGTAATATTTGCCGACTGCGGCAATGAGCGCATGCGTGCTCTGTAGTGTAATTTGCAAGTTTATTTAGGTAGGTTATGTAATATTTTTCTACTGCGGCAGTGAGCGCATGCGTGAACAACTGTGTTTGGAAGTTTTTTGTAGACATGTCCGTAGGTAGGGAAACGCAACGCAGTAGGAGAATATTACAGAACAGGGGCAATGTAATATTTTGCAATATTGTAGCATTTGCTGTTATCCAAAGCACAAATTCATCAAACTGTTTAACACATTATCATTAAACCAGTTTATGTTAATCAAAACGTTGAAAAGATAATGAATATTAGTTAATTTTAGCTTAATATTGGCTTAATTTTAAATAACACTAATAAAAGAAAAGAAAAAGTACAAAAAGTGAGTTGTTAGAGCATCTAATTATTTAACTGTAAGATACATGCATGCTCCTGGGTTCTTGTGAACCTAACCACGTTTATTTCTCACCCAAAGACACCAAGAAAAAATAAAATTTCTTTGCATAAATGTTGTGTAGATGATCTATTTATATAGAGTGTTTTTGTAACCATGTTTAGCTTTGCTTATTGTTTAATAAAACTGTAATGATTTTCAGACTCCTAACCAAGCCTCACAGTGTCAGATGTATACGCACGTTTACAGAATCCTGCAGGCTCCTGCTTGTTATTTATCTTTTCATATGCAGGGAAGGGGTGAGTGTCTCTATTCCTGGTTTCCCAGCCCCTTTCACTGGTTGTCCCAGTCAACCTCATCAACAGTGCTAAACTGGGAGCTTCTAAGTAAGTTTTTAAGAGGTTTTATACTGGATTTTCATATCAGTATGTGTTATAGTAGTGTCTACTACATGCAGCTATATGAAAACTGGTGTATACTGTCCCTTTAATTAGCCATAAGTTGCACAATACAATAGTACTGAATAAGGAGAATATAAGCACTGTCCAACCATTAATACCAATAGTAACTAGAAGGAGGTATGAGTACTAAGCCGTGGTATCAGTGGCCGACAAAAACAGAAAGTCCATAACACTGACTGTGGACCGATACAGACATTCATATGTTCAAAAGACCATTAAGGCAAATGAAAGAAAAAAAAACTTGCTCTCCAAATATTACAAGCAGATTTTGAGGGTCCAGTGGACCCGTTGTATTGTTTTACCACCCACTGTTGTCACTACACAAAGGTCCTTTCTTATTCAAATATTCTGGTTATGATGTATTCAAGCTAACCAAGCTTTCATAGTACAGAAAACACATACTATTTAAACAAATCAATTCTCCTGTATAGGTCTTCTACAAAAGATCTCCTATTTTTTGTAATTACTTACTTTTTTTTTTTTTGTTTTAGGACATTTAAATTCCAAGTTTGTATTTACGGAACCTGAGATTTAGTAGCCCATGCACAAAAATAATTTCGTTTTTGATATGACAATTACAGCTCCACGTATATGAACCATCTAATTTGATTAGGGGAACTCCTCTCATTCAACTACGGGGTCTATATGCATATTTATTTGGTTATTATTGAACAGATACCTCTTTAGATTTGTTATAGCCCCCAAAATAAGACTAATGCTGTTAGAGGTTTATGATTGCTTTAACTATCACCTGGAGCCTGCATGGAGAGAGGAACATTCATATGGGGGATTTCCTCTACCCTTACTCTGTGCAGCAGACAGGGACTAATGCGGCCACAGTGATTATGCTCCTAAAGGCTGCAGTAGCCATTATGATAAGTTATATAATAAGAATAATAATATGCAATTTATAGAACACTTTTCTCCCTGTGAGACTCAAAGCAGCACTTTACAAATATACCAACATAAGACATAAAAGTTAGGAGTTTCTGAAGGTCAGATAAGCGGACTGAACGCCTGATGGAAGAGGTGGGTCTTTAGCTTTTGTTTTTTTAAAAAGTCTGTAAGGACGGTGCCTCTCTGATTGCGCACGGTAAAGCGTTCCAGAAAGTAGGGGCAGCGTGGCCGAATGCTCTGGAGCCTGAGTTTGTCCTTATTCTTGGCACTGAGAGGAGGGATGTGTTGGCTGACCTAAATGAGCGGGATGGGATGTAGGGTGTCAGGAGCTCTTTCAGGTACTGCGGGCCTTGGTTGTTTAAGGCTTTGAAGGTCAGCAGGCCAATTTAAAAATATGTATACCATTTAATTGGAAGCCAATGCATGGAGTGGAGAACAGGTGTTATGTGGCAGGAGCGAGTTTGATTGGTCAATAGTCTTGCTGCTGCTTTTTGTACCGTCTGAAGGCGATAGAGTTCTTTATTTGGGAGGCACAAATAAAGTGCATTGCAGTAATCTAGCCTAGAGGATACAAATGCATGGATTAATGTTGGCATATCATCCGGTGGAATTAAGTGTTGTATCCTGGCTATGTTCTTCAGATGAAAGTAGGCAGATTTTATTACGGAGGAAAATCTGCTGTTTAAAAAAAAGATAGTCCAGCGTCAATCAGCACTCCGAGGTTTCGTACCTTTGCTGAACTAACAAGTTCAGAGCCTCCAAGCTCCAGGCCAGTTGGGTGATCGTGGGAGATTTTTGATGCCTGGGGTCCCCTCACCAAGAGTAACTCTGTTTTGTCCGGGTTCACTTTGAGACAGCTAGCATTCATCCATTCTAGGTCTGTTAAGCAACTGTTTATGCGGCATGCTGGGTCTGTAGTATCTGGAACAAAAGGAGAAGTAGAGTTGTATGTGTCATCAGCGTAATAATGTCCCTCAGTGGTAGTAAGTAAATTGCGAATAGCATGGGAGGCAGGATGGATCCTTGTGAAACTCCGCAGGCCAGTTCTGTTGGTGCTGATGAGCTTTATCCTGATATTACTCTGTGATCTACCAACAAGGAAAGATTTAAACCAGTTAAGGACTGTGTCTCCTAGACCACAGATGTGCTGCAAGCGCCCTATTAGAATCCTATGGTCAATGGTGTCAAATGCAGCTGAGAGATCCAGAAGGATTAGAATGGAGTAATCACCTTTGTCTCTTGCCATGAGGAGATCATTTAGCACTCGGACTAGCACTGTTTCAGTGCTGTGACGGCATCTGAAGCCTGATTGGAAAGGATCAAATATGTTCAGGTGTGATAGATGGGCTTCCAGTTGAGTTGCCACTACTTTTTCAATTATTTTCCCCAGAAATGGGAGGTTGGATACTGGTCTGCAATAAGTCATGCAGTCTGGGTCTAATAAAGGTTTCTTTGTGAGTGGTTTTACCACAGCTTCTTCAGAGGATATGGGAAGTCTCCTGTTTTTAGTGAACACTGCACTATTTTTGTGAGGGCTGGGGCGAGTGTTTCAATGCATACAGATATGAGCTGAGTTGGAGCAGGGTCTAAGTCACATGTAGTAGGGTGCAACTTTTGTATGGTGTTTTTAACTCCTTTTATATCCACATTTGTAAAAGTGGACCATAAAGATAAATCTGGCATTCCATTGTAGTGGTTCTGGTTTGGCCTGCTGTGATAGTGGTTCATATTGAGGAAATCTTGTCTCTAAAAAAGTTTGCAAATGCTTCACATTTATCCTGAGAAAAGTTGGTGAGGCTAGGCATGCATGCTGTTTTGCAGAGCCTTTCTACTGTGCAAAAAAGTTGCCTGGGTCTATTGTGGGAGAGTGCAATTTTGCGTGATAAAAATGAAGATTTTTTCTGAGTTATCTTGGATTGATATTTATTTAGATGTTTGGTAAGAGTGACTTTATCCTCTGGATCATGTGTTCTGCGCCACTTTCTCTCGAGTTTAGGTCCTGTTTTCATTTCTCTGATGGAGCTATCAAACCACAGTGCATTATTGTGGGTTTTGACAGTGAGTATGCGAGTTGGTGCAATGCTTTCTAGGGTGTCTCTCATGGTTTTGTTGTAGAGTCAGACTAAGGAGCTGTGGTCTTCGCAGGTGCCCATTAGTTCACTTAGATCCATATGTGATGCTACATCCTTTTAATGAGCGGTGTTTGACCAGGTTCTGAGGCTGGTGTCTGGTTAATTGTGATACAATAGAGAAGTGAATGGAGTGGTGGTCTGACCAGATACTGGTGACACTTCTAGTCCAGACTGGAACACTAGATCAAGTGTATGACCTTTTCTGTGGGTGGAAGTGGTGACAATTTGTGTGAAGCCGAGTGTACTCATCAAGCTGAGGAGATCCTGCCCAAGCAGGGATAGGGTGTTGTCAATCCAAGTGTTGACGTCTCCTAATATAAGCCATCTGGGGTGTTCAAGGATTAAGCCAGCCAAAAGGTCTGGGAGTTCCTGAAGAAATCTCTTCCTATCTCCTGGGGGTCTGTATATTAGCAGTATTCGGAATCCTCTCTCTATTGAGAGGCTGGCAGCTGCGAATTCAAAAGATTGGGTTTTGTGGACTGATATTGGTCTGGGATTTAAGGATGATTTCGCACAGATCATAACTCCGCCTTCCTTGCAATCTTGTCTCTGGCGGTGGAACACTGGGTAATTGTCTGGAATATCTGCCTCTAGAATAGGCCCTGCATTTTCATCTAACCATGATTCTGTGATACATGCTAATTTGCATGTTTCAATAAGGTCGGCAATAATAGCTGTTTTGTTATTATTGATCTGGCATTGCATAGGATTGCTCTGATAGGACAGTCTTGGGATTCTGAGTTTTTGCTCTTTACTTTGGAGACAGCGTGTCTTCTAATGGGGATCACACAAAGAGATTTTCTTGATTTGATTGTGCGGTTTTTGTGGCTTTTAGGTTGGATCACTTCAATTGGGCTTGTGGGTGGACAGGGTGGTGGAGCAACTGTGATAGTGTCAGGATATAGAACTTTAAATTTTGATTTTCCTCCACGACAGCCCCTGTCGGTCCCTTTGAAAATGCCAAGTGATTTTAGGGTAGCCACTAGTGAGGGAGAGTCGCGACCGCTTTTTGGGGTCTTAGGGAGTGAAGATGTGAGGGTGTATATAGGTGATCATTCCCTCTGCAGTGGTTAAAATAGCTTCTAGTTTTTGTAGGGATGTTAGCAGTGGGGGCTTGATACATTGCCCTGCTCTATAGTATTCAGGCAAGAGTGAGGTGTGAGATGTTGCACTTCAGGCTGCATTGTAGATAACAGATAATAAAGCATGCAGGGGTTTTAAAACCAATGTGATTTAGTAAAATAGACTTCATCGATTAGTTTTTTTGATAGCTACCTACACAGAGTGCCCCTTAATTAAAGAGCTTCTTCTCTTTCAAAAGACAGGGTGCTCTGGGTTCTAAAATCCCAGCACCACAACCTAGTAGACAGAAGATTGTTTGTGTTCTGTGAGAAATAAGAGCCATCATCTGAAATAATGGGTGATGTGTGTGCCTATTTCAGCAATAGGAACTTCCATAAGGTAATTGCTATAAAACTGCTATAACCTAGTAGTGAGAGGGACCGGAGATCCCTCATTATGTGATTTAAGGAAGAAAAGGGAGACAGGACTCTTTTAGGTCTACTATTTAGAACCTTTTCGGGCTCAAGCAATGAAGGTGACACCATTGCCATTGTGTTCATTGGCCTATAAGATAGGCATGGGAATTGTAATGCAAGATAAATTTAGAGGTTCAAATCCACACATCCATTAAACATTTCCTTGGTGTGTGTTGCAGGTCACCACTGTTCCCACAGTGATCACTTTAATCCTTTGGGGGAAGGAGACGCTTTACCTCTTTCTAATGATTTTCTTGATCATGTAGGTCAGTGCTCCCCAACCTTTTTATCGCCGCGGACCGGTAAATGTTTGATAATTTTTCCGTGGCCCGCTTGTTTGATTTAATAATTTTAATTTAATTGTATTTAAACATGCCTTCAAAATAAAATACAGCTACACCAAAAAATGAATATAAAGTGATTTATTTTATTTAACTCACTAGAATGCCAAATCAATGAGAACCCTGAGCTTGTTTCTTTGCAACAAGACGGTTCCATCTGGGGGTAATAGGAGACAATGACACCCGAAGTGTGTTGCTTATGTCCAGTTTATTCCGTTGTTTTGTTTTGGTTGCTGTCACTGCAGAAAACCCCGCTTCACACAGATAGGTTGTCGGAAATGGCAATAGGGATTTAAGTGCTGTGGTGGCAATCTCAGGGTATTCCGCCATGACTTTAATCCAGAACACCAGCAGAGTTGTTGTCTCGAACGTAGTTTTAAGGCCACCGTCATTTGCAATCTCCAGCAGTTGTTCTTCTTCTTGCATAGACATGCTAGATTCGCCTGATTTGTTGGCAAATGGGTCACGGATCCATTCCTTACCAGTTCGTGGGTCTTTTGTGGTTGGGAAGTAGCGCTCAAACTCTTTTAAAAGCAAAGACAGGTGATCTTGCACCAACTGGCAGAATGAATGTTCAAGCTCAGTCTCGCCTACAATCCCTGCTAATGTCTGAAACATGTCCAAAATGCCTCTGTTCACGCGCCGTCCCCACAACTCCAGTTTGGCTTTAAATGCAGCTACTTTGTCTGACAACTTGAAAACAGTTGTCCTTTTCCCCTGAAGGCCCAGATTGAGTTCATTGAGCAGGCTGAATATGTCACACAGGTAAGCCAGTTTTGCGACCCATACCTTGTCACTGAAATGTGCTGCCAGCGGTGACTTCTTTTCTGAGAGAAATCTTTGCAATGGCTCTCGTAATTCAAATACTCTGGTTAGCGATTTTCCTCTGGATAACCATCTTATTTCTGTGTATAAGAGAAGGCATCTGTACTCTGCGTCCATCTCCTCACAAAGCTGCTCAAACAGGCGCGAGTTAAGTGCGTTTGCTTTGATGTGGTTAATAACTTTAACGACATCCATCAATACGCTGTTAAATTCCGGTGACATTTTTCGGCTTGCCAGCATTTCCCTGTGAATGAGACAATGGGTAGATTCACTCTCAGGTGCAACCTCCTTAATCCGAGCAGTTAAACCAGACAGTCGTCTGGTCATGGCAGCAGCTCCGTCTGTGCATATGCTGACACAAAAGGACCATTTCAGTTTTTCTGATATATAACCATCCAGTGACTTGAACAGTTCTGCTCCTGTGGTGTTGGTTGGCAAAGATAGTGCACATAACAAATCCTCATGCACATCCTCCTGATATAGATATCGCACAGAAACAAGTAGTAGTGCCTTGTTGTCGATATCTGTAGATTCGTCAACCTGGAGTGCATACCACGGTGATGTATTAATCCTCTCCAACAATTGTGCCTCAATGTCTTCGGCTATTTCCTCAATGCGCCTAGTCACAGTGCTAGCTGACAAAGGCACATGTGCTATCTTTTCTACAGCAGCCTCTCCTAGAAGTTCACGGCAAATGTCTTTAGTGGAGGGCAAGATCAATTCTTCACCAATAGTAAATGGCTTTTTAGCCTTAGCAATGCGGTTAGCCACCAAATATGATGCTCTCAGTGCATTCTCCTTTATTGATGTGGTGGCCCTCATAAATATCTTCTGTGCTTCGTGCTCCCGTTTTTTTCTTTCAAAATACTCCAGGGGCTTGTCTTTTATGCCAGGGTGCTTGGCGGTCAAGTGGCGAAGCAGTTTTGAAGGTTTCATTGCCTCATTAGAGAGCTTCTCGCCGCAAACTATGCAGAGCGGTTTTGGTGCGTGGGAATCACCTGTCCCGATAAATCCATATTTCAAATAGGACTCATGGTATTGTCTGTTAAAAGTTGCATGTTTCTTTGATGTTGAAGGCTCTTCTTCTGTCTGTTCACTGGGCCTTTTTTTCTTCCCAAGGAAACTTTCTAACGATGTCTGTTTCATACTCATTGCTAATTTGTGGGTTAAAGCAGACACAATAACACGTCAGTACACACGAGTACCGGTGAACAGATAGAAGAGCTAGAAGAGTAATACCTTCTCTTTCTCTTCACTCCACTGCTGCTTGCAACCGCTCAGCGGGCTTGGGAGGGCGCAATGCTCTGCGCCTCGGCCGCCCGCCACAGTGAAATGATTTGAAGTTCCTTGGGCGGCCCGGTGCCGATTGATCCACGGACCGGCACCGGTCCGCGGCCCGGGGGTTGGGGAACACTGATGTAGGTGATTGTGATACAGGAGAGGCAGAAAGGAGCTTTGTTACAGCCCCCTTCACCAAAGAGGTGTTGCAGGTGACTGTCATTATTAAAGGGACAGTACACTGTAAAATTGTTTTTCCATTAATGTATTTGAAATGACTTGTTATACCAACTGCAGAGTATAAAATATTTGAGAAATTCCATTTTCATGCTTATTTGTGTATATGAAGTAGCTGATTTTGTGCTTTGAAACCACAGCCTATTACAATGGGTTGAACTTAAAGGTGATATCAGATCCCATTATGTTCTAAGTTTGTGTAAACAGACTTGCTTCCTTATCTTTTATTTGGCTGGAACACCAAAGCTCAATACATAGAGAGAACAATGGAAAATGATCATTTTATTACTTAACTATCCTGCATCACACAGAGTGTAATCTCTTCTGCTGGCTGTGTATACTTAGGCTATTCAATAGCCTATACTCCAGTATTAATTTGTTCAGTGTAGGTGGCGATACCACAGGCTAAATCAGCTATCTCAAATGCTGAAATAGGAGTAAAGGAGCTACTTGTAACCAATTTAATACACTCTAGCAGGTTAAAAGGATCATTGGTAATAATTTAAAGGGGAGATTTTTTTTGGGTGAACTGTCCCTTTAAGCTAATCACTTGCATCTTTGAGAGGCTAAAAACCCCTCATTAGAAAAAGTAGAATACCCTCTAACTATTGAGGGGACACATGTCCCTTTAAATAATGAATTGACACTTCTTCATTTCATGTAACATTCTTATCACTCTATTCTTAAGCACAATAGGATTGTTTCAAGGGTTTAAAGGGACACTGAACCCAACTTTTTTCTTTTGCGATTCAGATAGAGCATGACATTTTAAAGGGAAATTCAACACTGCCCACAACATTAATCTATGTTTCAAAACTAAATAAAAAGATCAAGCTCCAAGGTGCCCCCTTTCAATTACTTACCACCTTCACTGTTGAATCGTCATTGTTATCTTCCAAATTGGTGTCCTAACATGTCTTCCTAACTCCCCCCACCGTGACGTCTTCGCCATCTTTCTCAAACTAGCAGCCAATGAGAGCCCATTCCCCGGACTGAAATCCAAGCGCGTTCACGGCCGTTAGCGCATGCGCAATATACTAGGAACACTAAAAGCGGAACCAAAATAATCCAAGTTGTTTCCGTTCCGCTTATATTACGTAATGGAGTACTATAAGTAAGATAATCGGAACGGAAACAACTTGGGTTATTATGGTTCCGCTTCTAATGTTCCTATTGTATCGCGCATGCGCTAACGCCCGTGAACGCGCTGGGATTGAAGTAGGAGAAATGGGATATAACTGCCGGCTAGTTTGAAGAAGACAAGCTATACGTCACAGTGGGGGGAGTTAAGCAGCCAAATTAGGAGACAAATTTTGATGTTATCAATGAGGATTGAACAGTGAAGGCAGTAAGTAAGAGAAAGGGGGAACGTTGAAGCTTGCTCTTTATACTTAGTTTAGAAACATAGATTATTGTTGTGGGCAGTGTTGAATGTCCCTTTAAGTAACTTTCTAATTTACTCCTATTATCAAATAGTTTTGATTCTCTTGGTATCTTAATTTGAAATGCAAGAATGTAAGTTTACATGCCGGCCCATTTTTGGTGAACAACCTGGCTTGTCCTTGCTGATTGGTGGATACATTCATTCACCAATAAAAAATAAAAAAAAGTGCTGTCCAGAGGTCTGAAGTAAAAAAAAGCTTAGATGTCTTCTTTTTCAAATAAAGATAGCAAGAGAACGAAGACAAACTGATAATAGGAGTAAATTAGAAAGATGCTTAAAATTGCATACTCTATCAGAATCACCAAAGAAAAATGTGGGTTCAGTGTTCCTTTAACCTTTTGAAAATAATTAAATATCTATATTAAAAGAAGGGCATATGTTTAAAAATAAATATAACTTAAGTATTGTATTATTTTTATTTATATATTTGAATAAATAATGAGGCTTGAACTATTACAGGGCTGGAAACCCCTTTGCAACTTGCGACGTACAGGGTGCATTGATGTTGTTTCGGGCGTTATGGGATATTAAAGTGTTTTTGTTTGTTTTTTTTGCATCTAAAAGTGGGCCTGTTAAAATGTACACTTTTTTTGCAAAACAGATATTCCTGCACTGAAAAAATATATATATATTGTTATGCATGTGGGGTGTTTCACTAAATACCAATCAAATAGTGGAATCAGGGCTGGACTGGGTAAAAAAAAAAAGCAGCCCTTGAAAAATTGAAGCCCAGTCCTATATTCTTTAAAGTACATAAAATGCACAAGCCACATTTTTCTCATGGGAATTAGTAGCATACTCCAAACACCCCCAATATTTTTTCAGAATAAAATTATATATTTGTTTGTAATGAAAATAAAAGCCACTTCATTGTTATAAAAGCACCCTACAACACATTTTCATTTCTAACTCCTTTTCACAGTGAGAAAATAAATATCTATAGGCACTTTTTTCCCCTCATCATCTATCTTATGGTTTCTGCTTTCTCTCTGTCACATTACCATATATCTGCCATATATTTATGATACTTCACAACTGGCACTTTGGATATGAAACAGATTTGACCTGTCAATTAACATTCAGATATAACCAACTTTTAAATGTTAAAATACTGTAACCTTAAAGTGAGATATACATTAAAATTCAAAGGACAGTAAAGTCAAAATTAAGTGTTCATGATTCAGATAGACTGAGCATGCAATTTTTAAACAACTTTCCAATTTACTTTGTTTTGTTCTTTTAGTATCCTTTGTTGAAGAGCAAATCTAGGTAGGCTGATGGGAGCTTAGAAGTGTGCATGGCAGCACTGTTTGCAACTATATATAACATTTCTATAAACATTGCTGCCCGATGGCAAAAGACGCTTGCATAATCCTTAGCTCACCTAAAAATAATAATCTCCCACAAAAGATACTAAGAGAACTATGAAAATAAAGTAAATTTAAAAGTGGTTTAAGATTCCATGCTCTATCCAATCAAATTTGCATGATTCAGATAAAGCAAAAACACTATCAAATGTATTTAATTATCTTGGTATCCTTTTTTTAAAAAACATTCATTGTTGCATGCACTACTGCCATACAGTGCTCAGACATGTGCATGCTCCTGAGCCTACCTAGATGTGTTCTTCGACAAAGAATATCAAGAGAACAAATAAAATCTGATATACGAAATTATAAATGTTCTTTTTTTTTATATATTGCATGCTTTATCAGAATCATGAAAATTTACTTTTAACTAGCAAGTTTAGCTCCTGAGAATGAAAAGGATATTGTAGTTATTTTATTTTCAAATATGTTGCATTTTTAAAGCCTTTTTGTCAAGTCTTTAAAATGATGTACTGTAAAATGGGGTATATTAAAGGACACTAAACCCAATTTTTTTTTTCTTTAATGATTCAGAAAGAGCAGGTAATTTTAAGCAACTTTCTAATTTACCCCTATTATCAATTATTCTTCGTCCTCTTGCGATCTTTATTTAAAAAGCAGGAATGTAAGAGCGGGTCCATTTTTGGTTCAGAACCTGGGTTACTCTTGCTTATTGGTTTGCTAAATGAAGCCACCAATAAGCAAGCACTATCCAGGGTGCTAAACCTAAAATGGGCTCCTAAGCTTTAACCCCTTAATGACCGCAGCACTTTTCCATTTTCTGTCCGTTTGGGACCAAGGCTATTTTTACATTTTTGCGGTGTTTGTGTTTAGCTGTAATTTTCCTCTTACTCATTTACTGTACCCACACATATTATATACCGTTTTTCTCGCCATTAAATGGACTTTCAAAAGATACCATTATTTTCATCATATCTTATAATTTACTATAAAAAAACATTATAAAATATGAAGAAAAAATTGAAAAAAAACACACTTTTTCTAACTTTGACCCCCACAATCTGTTACACATCTACAACCACCAAAAAACACCCATGCTAAATAGTTTCTAAATTTTGTCCTGAGTTTAGAAATACCCAATGTTTACATCTTCTTTGCTTTTTTTGCAAGTTATAGGGCCATAAATACAAGTAGCACTTTGCTATTTCCAAACCACTTTTTTTCAAAATTAGCGCTAGTTACATTGGGACACTAATATCTTTCCTGAATATCCATTGACATGTATATATATTTTTTTCAAAGACATCCCAAAGTATTGATCTAGGCCCATTTTGGTATATTTCATGCCACTATTTCACCGCCAAATGCGATCAAATAAAAAAAAATGTTCACTTTTTCACAAATGTTTTCACAAACTTTAGGTTTCTCACTGAAATTATTTACAAACAACTTATGCAATTATAGAATAAATGGTTGTAAATGCTTCT
Organism: Bombina bombina; assembly: GCF_027579735.1. NCBI lineage: Eukaryota > Metazoa > Chordata > Amphibia > Anura > Bombinatoridae > Bombina > Bombina bombina. Next base: position 485,293,643 of record NC_069503.1, on the reverse strand, counting down.
CTGGGATCCCCTTTGTTCAGAAATAGCAGACATATATGGCTTTGGCTTTGCTTTTTGGTAATTAGATGGCTGCTAAATGCCACTGCGCACAATACGTGTATTATGCCTAGCATTGAAGGGGTTAATTAGGGAGCATGTAGGGAGCTTCTAGGGTTAATTTTAGCTTTAGTGTAGTGTAGTAGACAACCCCAAGTATTGATCTAGGCCCATTTTGGTATATTTCATGCCCCCATTTCACCGCCAAATGCGATCAAAGTAAAAAAAAACGTTAATTTTTTCACAATTTTAGGTTTCTCACTGAAATTATTTACAAACAGCTTGTGCAATTATGGCACAAATGGTTGTAAATGCTTCTCTGGGATGCCCTTTGTTCAGAAATAGCAGACATATATGACTTTGGAGTTGCTTTATGGTAATTAGAAAGTCGCTAAATGCTGCTGCGCATCACACGTGTATTATGGCTAGCAGTGAAGGGGTTAATTAGGTAGTTTGTAGGGAGCTTGCAGGGTTAATTTTAGCTTTAGTGTAGAGATCAGCCTCCCACCTGACACATCCCACCCCCTGATCCCTCCCAAACAGCTCCCTTCTCTCCCCCACCCCACAATTGTCACCGCCATCTTAAGTACTGGCAGAAAGTCTGCCAGTACTAAAATAAAAGTTTTTTGTTTTTTTTTAAGAAAAAAAAAAGCATATTTACATATGCTGTGTTTAGGATCCCCCCTTAACCCCCAACCTCCCTGATCCCCCCCCAAAACAGCTCTCTAAGCCTCCCTCTCAGCCTTATTGGGGGCCATCTTGGGTACTGGCAGCTGCAGCAGTTTGAACAATCAAATGTTTATTTTTATTTAATTTTTATTTATTTTTCTGTAGTGTAGCTCAATCCCCCAACCCCCCCCCCCACGGACCAACCCCCACCACCTAAATGACACCTAAGGGTTTTTTTATATATTTAAATTTTGTCCCACTTTTATTTTGGGACACATTTTTTCCGTACTGTAGCGGTTCCCACCCGCTCCCTCCCCGTGCACGCGCCTGCCCCCGCCCCCTCGTGCACGTGCGCGCGCGCCCCCGGACTTACCCGCCCACGATCCCGCCCCCCCTCCACATGACCAGGGCCATCGATGGCCGCCACCCACCTCCCACACCGGCTCCCACCCACCAACGATACCGGCCATTGATGTCCGGTGCAGAGAGGGCCACAGAGTGGCTCTCTCTGCATTGGATGGCCGTAAAAGGTTATTGCAGGATGCCTCCATATCGAAGCATCACTGCAATAACCGGAAAGCAGCTGGAAGCGAGCAGGATCGCTTCCAGCTGCTTTCCACACCAAGGACGTGCAGGGTACGTCCTCAGGCGTTAACTGCCTTTTTTCTGAGGACGTACCCTGCACATCCTCGGTCGTTAAGGGGTTAAATTCCTTCTTTTTAAATAAAGATAGCAAGAGAACGAAGAAAAATTGATAAGTTTTTTCCTCCGTACAGAATTAAACCTTTATGGGGAATTTAAAAGGGATATAAAACCCAAAATATTTATTCTATTATCTAATTTGCTTAAATGGATAGTAAAGTCATGATTCAGATAGGGCATGTAATTTTAAACAACTTTCTAGTTTACTTTTATCATCAAATTTGCTTTGTTCTTTTGGTATTCTTATTTGAAAGCTAAACCTAGATAGGCTCATATGCTAATTTCTAAGCCCTTGAAGGCCGCCTCTCATCTGAATGCATTTGACCGTTTTTCACAGCTAGAGGGCGTTAGTTTGTGTGTTTCATATAGATAACTGTGCTCACGCATGTGGAGTTATTCAAGAGTCAGCACTAATTGCCTGAAATGCAAGCCTGACAAAAGATCTGCGATAAGGAGGCAGTCAGCAGAAGCTTAGATACAAGGTAATTACAGAGGTAAAAAGTATATTTCTATAACAGCGTTGGTTATGCAAAAACTGGTGAATGGGTAATAAATGGATTATCTATCTTTTTAAACAATAACATTTTTGGTGTTAACTATCCCTTTAATTCTCCAATATCATTTAATGAAAAGCATACCTAGGTAGGCTTGGGAGCAGCAAAGCACTACTGGGAGCTAGATAGTAATTGGTGGCTGCACGTATATCCCTCTTGCTACTGGCTCACCTGATGTGTTCAGCTAGCTATCAGTAGTAAATTGCTGCTCCTTCAACAAAGGATAACAAGAGAATGAATCAAACTTGATAATAGAAGTAAATTGGAAAGTTGTTTAAAATTAGTATGCTCTATCTGAATCATGCAATAAAAATAAGAAAAATCTGTTGTATGCCCCTTTAAGCAATTTGACAAATCTGAAAAACAGGCTGGACAAAAATCTCTAAATTGTACAAACATCAAACAGACGTTTATGATCTCTCAATGTACGCGACTCAGAAATGATCAGTATTTTCTAGAACAGTGCTTTCCAAACTGTGTGTCGGGACACACTAGTGTGTCGGCAGCAGTGTGTAGGTGTGTCCCTGCTTCAGCACAAATTTTTTTAAATTTTTTTTTTTGGTTTCAGACTTTCCGCCTGCCTGCTAGGCATATCACATGGTTGATACATGATTGATACCTAGGGGGACACCGATCATCTTAACCTATTGGCGCAGCTCAGTGGGAACTGAAACTATTCCCATTGGCGGCACATTGGCTCCTGACTGCACGTGTAGTCTCCTTAATTGGCTCGTAACTGCATGTGTAGTCAGTGAGTAGGACAGCAGTGTGTTTGCAGAGCGTGCAGTAGTCAATCGGACTCACCGAGCTCTAAGGGCGGCAGCTTAAATGCTGAGCTGAAATCAGTGGGGGGTTTTTTTGCAGCTAGCTCCCAGTAGTGTATTGCTGCTCCTGCTCTTGATATATGGATAGGAAGTGGAAGCTTAAGAAATGCTTGATGATGAAATGCGAGTGTCTTTATCTAATATTCCGCCAAATATTCAGAAACTGTGTTCATTCTATCAACCTCATACATCCCATTAAAATATCAAGTAGCTATTGGTGGTGTTAAACTTTTTTTAATTCTTGCACATACTTACTGTTACTTGTAAATACATTTCATTATTATATAATTTATATATGTGTCCGGATCTCTTAAAACAAGTTAGTTTAACCTCCTGTTTGCTAGTACAACTGAATTACTGTGTCGCGAAATGATGTAGGTCTAAAAAGTGTGTCACCAACATAAAAAGTTTGGAAAGCTCTGTTCTAGAATTATTTTTTGCTAAATAGAAGAACATATCCAGGTGTAGATGTTAGAAGGAAATACAAACTATCTCCTGTTTGATAAATGTGTCCCTCTGACTCATCTCATGTAGTAAGAACACCTCATCTAATCCCGCACCTAGCCCTGTAACTCACAATATAACACATATAAACAAATGTCAGCTCCTAGAACCAAGTGACAAGCCTGGGAGGCTATTTTCAGAAACCAGGGATGGGTTCATATAAACAGAAATATGCTACAAAAAAAAAAACAACATCATCATCATCCCAGAGTCATTGCCAACTCATTCCTAAGATTTTTTACATTTTTAATTTAAATTATCACTCACTATTCCTGTTTGGTTTTATCCCTACTGTTTAATCATAGTTAATATATTACTGCTAAATACAGATGTATTGCCAGCCAATCATTCTCACCAATCAACACCCATTCTATGAGTAGCAAGATCTCCGCTGCCTTGGTTACCAGAGAAAGAAGCAAAAGCCTGCAGCCCTTTATGCAAGTCATTAAATGGACATAAAAATCATAAAAATTAAACTTTCATGATTTAGATGCAGCAGGCAATATGAGAAAAATCCAATTAGCTTCTATTTCAAATGTACTTGTTTTCTGTTGTTGAAGAGCATACGTAGGTATGCTTAGAAGTGTGCACTTAGAACACTATATGGCAGCAGTTATACATTGTTGCAAATATTGCTGCAATCTAGTGCTCAAAAACAGTGATGCAAAATCTATTACAAATGGTCACCCACTGCTAAACTATGTATTTATGCTTTTTATCTAGCCTGACCAGTCTTATTATATACAAATAGTTATAACCACTAGGTTCCTACTTTCATCTTCTTTTCTCAATAAACAGTGCAAATACACCAAAGTTTACAATACAAAACAATGTGTATAGATAAAAAAGTGATATATGGGTACACTGTGCACAACAAATACAATCATAAAACCTGCCCTGGAACAGTCCAAAGTATAATTACCTGAGGGGGTTATTGATCTTAAACAGGTCCTCTTGGTAAGTGAAAACGAGAAACTTCCATAATGTAGTACTGTCTGTATTTCACCAATGATCAGAAATTAAACAGTACTCACATAGATTAGAGCTTCAATAGCTCTAAGATTTGTGATTAATAATGTATTGCTGAAAAAACTCACAATATCGTCCGTGTTGAGAAATCATAACTTCCATAAAACAACCGATAACTTGCGATCAACCAGCTCTAGAGCAGCAATGCACTACTAAGATTTATCAAGCTGAGGTGGATAGGGGTGCATATACGCGCCCCTGTCCGCCGCAGCTTGCCTCTGGCGGGGAGAATCTCCTCGCGTGCAATCCTGTCCCCTGCCCGCGCACAGCCAATCACGCGTGGGCAGGAGCTGTCAATCTCTCCGGTCGGACTAGGCCAGAGATTGAATTTCGCCACCTTAGAGGTGGCAAAAGGTTAGGAAAGCACAGGTCTGATGACCGCTGCTTGTTAAAATACGGCGAGCAGGTTCTCTTGTGAGAACCTGCAGCCGTAGGGGCTCAAAGGCTGGCGAAAGCCTTTGATAAAATCGACCCCTAAGACCTAGCTGAGCACATCTCGTGAGCCAATGATAGGAGGCTTGTGTGTGTATATGTAAGCATCACTAGCATTGCTGCTCCTGAGCCTACCTGGGTATGCTTTTCAACAAAGGATACCAAGAGGATAAAATACATTTGAAAAGAAGAAAATGGAGAATTGAATTCTTTATCTAAAACATGTAAGTTTCATTTTGACATTCATATCCCATTAACCCTTTCGTGACAGGGTTAAAGTGCCTACATCCGAACACCTGTTCCGATGTAGACAAATTGAAACTACGCGATCGTGCATACGATGGCGAGATTTCAATTACTGGATCGCATCTGTGGGGCGTCCCTACAACCCTAGGAACGCCCTCCAGACCGCGATCAAGTCCTTGAAGCACAGAAGGCTTCAGGACAGCAGTTTGTTATGACGTTCTATTCCGTCATAACGGCTTTAAAGCCCAGTGTAAATATGACGGAATAGAACGGCATAACGGCGTTAAAAGGTTAAAGAAACTTTTAAGTCAATATGAAACGCTCTTGATTCACATAGCACAAGCAATTTAAAAAAACACACACACACACAACACTTCCATTATCAAATGTACTTTGTTAACTTGCTATCATTTGTTGAAAAGTCTGTGATTGGCTGACAACTGTTTAAACTGCTGCGTCATAAACCCTCTCCAGCAATTCATACAACCGGCGATTATCAAGCCCTACTCTACGCAATTGGTCGCGCGAGTGCAGGGGTGGAATTACACGAGTGTTCGCTTGTGCAATGGTAAATATGGGGAACAAAGTCTCTCCACAATTTGCAATGAAATGCAGACAGGTTCACAACATTTAAACCCAATTTGTCCACAAATTGATAAATCAAGCTCTAAGTGTTTTTACATTGTCTTTTTATTATCCATTTGCTGATTATGCCATTATACTGTAATAATGGTCCTTTAAAAGGACATCAAACATAAAAACATTATTTCATGATTCAGATACAGTATACCATTTTAAACAACTTTCTAATTTACTACTATTATCTATTTTGCTTCATTCTTTTTGGTATCTTTGAAAAGGATACCTAGGTAGGCTCAGGAACTGGGAGCTAGCTGCTGATTGGTAGCTGCAGATATATGCCTCGTCATTAGTTTACCAGTGTGTTCAGCTAGCTCCCAGTAGTGCATTGCTGCACCTTCTATAAAGGACGCCAAGCTAAATTTATTATAGAAGTAATTTGGAAACTTGTTAAAATTGTATGCTCTGTCTGAATCATGCAAGAAAAAAAAAATGATTTCATGTCCCTTTAAGCATGCTCAAAATTGTACACCAGACTGCACCATTCTTTAGCATCATTAAATTCTAAATAAAATGTATTTTTAGATTATGAATGAGGGACATAGATATTGATTGCAGCAAAAATCTACATTTCTATGTAAGTGACTCAAACTGGATTCTTCAATCCTTTAACACGCCCTTTAAATAACCAGAGAGTTACTATTTCTTTGCTTAAACCGTTTACAGGCATTAAGATAATCATAGGGTCAACCGACTACAAGGATTCCCCTAACTAAAACCTCTGTACAAAGCAATCAGGTTTTTCAAGAAACCAATTTTCAATGGTGCACTTAGAAAAAATACAAACCAATCATAATGCAGATGTTGTGTGAGATGTCTTTAAGCATTTGATGATGTGTCAGGCTGATGTCCTTTCCACGCCCTAGTCATCTCTCTTTGTGTTTCTCTCTCTTCTATATTTAAAGAGATCTAAAAGTGCAATAAGAAAACGCCTAATATGTTAAAAAAATATATTATTGCACTATTGCTTGTATATAACTGTGTTAAACCCCAGGCAAAGTGATTAAACACACAGTAAAAAATGGCTCCAAGCTAACGCATCTGGAGAGCCAATGACAAAAAAATGTGTCAGTGTTCTCCCCAGGACCTTTTTAGAGAGTGCACCACATGGCTGATTTTACTGACCACCTGGCTAACATTTTTGCCAATATTAAAAGGGACAGTCTACTTGAATTTTTTTATTGTATAAAAAGATAGATAATCCCTTTATTAACCCTACAGATGCCAAGTGTTAGCAAATGCCACTTTCCTAATGGCAGAGAGCTGGCACAGTTTGTAAATTAACTGCTTCATGGCCATAGAGAGCTGCATTATTATATTAATGGGTTAATAAAGTATTACCCGCTGGTGTTTTGGGTTACTTTTATTTTATGTGCCATCACTTTACATTATATACATCGGACTTTGTCTCCAGTGACCGGCCACAGACGCATATAGGAGCACTACTGTGATAGATGCAGTCATACTCACTGGCAACGGCTGATTACTTAATAATAGGTGGTATGACTCAGAGAAAGCTTATTTCTACTTTTTACTCCTAGAATCAGTTAAAAGATAATACACCTCTCTCCATTAGCTCCTGATTTAGAATACTACAGTTCCTAACTGAAAAAGCTCCCTTGAGCATAAACGGCGCACTGCGCATACGCAAATCGTGGGACCGTGAAATATCGACTTGTTTCAGTTTGTGGACAATGTGTACAAGATCAGGATGACGTCGGGGAGGGAGGACTCAGGCGGCCATCTCAAAACGGCCGAAGATGAACTAGTAAGTATTTTTACTTACACACTATATATCGATCCACATTGGCATAATGTTTGCTGTACTAATAGTTGCAAACATTATCTAAATAAGTAGGAACATTTTTTAAGTTGACTTTAAATTGTGCATCCTATGAACAATCAGTAACTGGGGTTACCCCCCCCTTAATTACACATTTGTCCAATAAACACAAGTCTTGACATACCTTACAGTATACTGTAAAATATTTTTTTCCTTAAAGGGATACTAAACCCAATTTTTTTCTTTCATGATTCAGATAGAGGATGCAATTTTAAGCAACTTTCTAATTTACTACCATCAATTTTTCTTCATTCTCTTGCTATCTTTAGTTAAAAAGCAGGAATGTAAAGCTTAAGAGCCGCCCCATTTTTGGTTGAGAACCTGGGTTATACTTGCTTATTGGTTTGCTAAATAAGCAAGCGCTATCCAGGGTGCTGAACCTAAAATGGGTTTGCTCCTAAGCTTTAAATTCCTGCTTTTTAAATAAAGATAGCAAGAGAACGATTAAAATTTGATAGTAGGAGTAAATTAGAAAGTTGCATGCTCTACCTGAATCATAAAATAAATCATTTGGATTTAGTATCCCTTTAATGTATTTCCAGTGACTTGTTATACCAGATGCAGAGTATAAAGAAATTGCATTTTCAGGTTTCTTTGTGTATATAAAATAGCTGCGTTGAAACCACAGCCTATTAAAATGGATTGAGCTTGTAAGTAAATAATAAATAATCTAATTAAATGATGCCAAATTGATATTCTCATTCAAACCAACTTGATTTAGTATTCTCAATCTCCAAATCCAGAAGATTTTACTTTGTATGAGTCTAGTAAATTGATTGTATGATGTAGATGGTGGGATATATTCTATAGGTTTGATGCTATACCGTATTGTCCCGAGTATAGGCCGCACCTGATTATAGGCCGCACCCTTAAAGTTGGGTGCCATTTTAAAGAAATTTACTTTTTAGCTTTTAAAGAAAATATGAGTGAAGACCTTGATTGAAGTGTTCTGTGGGGGCAAAAAGGGCATTTGGAGCAGTATATTTGTGGATCACTGACACCATGTCAAAAATGACTATCACTAGATAAGGATGCACACGTTATCCCACTTATATAAAATGCACTACATGAAACCAAAAATCATCAAACATCAAAAATCACAATAAATTAAGTTCAATATTTAGCATAACTATTTAAGTCACAACAAGCATTACAATGATCTGCTATCCAAAAATCCACCTGTGCACAAAAGAACTCAGCACTTTGACCAGCTTTTTTTTTTTTACCGTACTTCCCTTAAGTAATGTGTAGGAGAGGGCAGTAAAGAGTGTTGTAAAATATTAGGTAGGAATAACAACAAAAATGTATGTACAACATAGAGTATTAACTCTGTGTTGTACATACATTTTTTTGTTGTTATTCCTACCTAATACCGGTATTTTGCAACGTTCTTTGCTGCCCTCTCCTACACATTACTGTGTCAGCACAGCCGTACCTCAGCTATGTGTAAATCGCTATAATCTCCTGTGGGAACTGATACTGCACAGACAGCCTTTACATTCAGTGCTTTTCATTCTGCCTGGCTGTAAAGGTTAACACAACAATGGAACCGAGTTGCTCTGAACAGTACGCCCTAAACAAAATACTGGTAATACCAGTTAGTTAGTCTCCACTTACTTTAGTTTGACCTCCCTTGGCACCGACTTAATCACACAGGCTGCAGCAGAGCACTTACCACATCAGACAGTTGCACGCTAATCGCTTCCGCCCTCCTGTGCTCCTAATAAGGCATCTCAAAAATACTAAGCTACTACACTTCTAGTTCCCGCATACTGCATTCAGCACGGGAACTCGGGAGGCAACAATGAAATGTAAAATAAATAAAACCCCAATTATAGGCCGCATCCTGAATTTAAAGATTTAAATTAGGGGAAAAAAGTGCAGCCTATAATCGGAACAATACGGTATATGCTTATTTTGTCTTTGCAGACACTGTGGTATGAGACACTCTGTTTAAGGAATTTCTTTTTAATGTTCCTTAGAAGTTCTCCGCATTTAGTTCTGATCAATCTACTAGTACGGCCACAGTACTGCAAATGCATTCTATTAAATAGACCACATATACACTACTACAGGACATCCTGGATTGAATAGAACATTTATCACATGTATTATTAAAACTTAAATTCTGTACATTCATACACACCATTTTTAAGTCCCAAAAACAACCTGAATTCTTATTTTTGCACCTTAATTCTTGATCTTAGTAGAAACCCCTTTACTAAGGGCTAATGCGTTCTTAAGAGTCAGAACTCTCCTAAAGACACACACTGGTTTATCACCAATTATATCCTTTAAAATAGGGTCGCTATGTAAAATTGGCCAGTATCTCTCCAAAAACTTAGTTATCTTTCTGTAGTTACTGTAAAATTGGGTAATAAATGTAGGTATAATAGTTAATCAAAGAGGCTTTACAGTGGAGGCTCCTCCATTTGTGCACTCCCGCACGTGAACCCCCAAGCAGGCAGCAAAGGAAAAAAAACTTTTTGCTGAATAAAATATAATTTTTCAAATAGCCCCCTATTTGGAATATTATATTTTATTTTTCCCAAAAAAAATTTATATCCAATTATTGTGTTTTTTTTTTTCTCATCCGCACGTGCGGTAGAGAGCCCTATGCCTGTCAGTCAGTGATCTATTGTGCAGCACTGCACTAGGCGTCGTTCCCAGCTCCTTCCTATAGAGGCTTTAATCGCACAGGCTGAACTGTGCGAGTGGGACTTCAGCCTGTGCTCTGTCTGATACGCTGTACCAGACCATGCCGCCGCATACATCATGGCTCCTCCCCCTCAACGGCAGTCGGCGCGAAAATCTCATTGTGGAGATAGCCGTTGAGTGGAGAGGAGCTATTGAGAGAGCAGAGCTCATTGTGTTGAACATCAACTTATGGTGGCAGTCTGGGAGAGAGCTTGCACATCTTAATTTACAGCTGGGATCAGGAGGGGGTTTGTGAGTCGCGACGACAGAGGGATGGCAGCAGAGTTTGAGGAGTGTGAAAGGTAAGTAACCCTGACAATTAAAACAGCTTTTAAATTTTTTTAGTCAGCATTGCAACCAGCTGTTATACAAATAAGAATGGGACCATACATCCATTAGGTCCAAAATATGTGAGCTCAGACTGCAGCCATCTACCTTTATTGGGGCAACACCTAGCTATGGCTTTAAAATGAAGCATCATAAACACTGAGCAAAACATAATTATAACTTAAGTATAAAGCCATCCACTGAACTTAAAATTTAGATTTCTGCTTTTTGGACGTTAATGGCATATTAATACCCGAAAATGTAGTTCTCTAGGTTGGCAGAGCAGTAAAGATGTTTTGCAGTATCTACCGCTGACTTTGTAACAAGCCTCAGCCTGTACCTGCTGCTGTTACCTCCCTGGGGCTCTATGACTGGCATAGGACAGGTGCCCCTGTATGTTAGGGAGTATTAACTGCAAAACTTTATTTTATTGTTCTCATTGTTTTCATAGACATTATAGATAATTCTTAACCTCATGTTTGCCACAGTGGACTGCAACATGTTTCAGACCCTTTTAGCAGCAAAGGGATTAGAAATGGATTGTCGCAATGATTAAACCAACTGTCAAGCGTGGAGGACATGGTTACATTTTCTGATAAGATTCAATTATCGTGTTCTACTGCCAGCTATAGGGAGGATTGATGATGATGATAAAAAAAAAAAAAAAAAAGTGTTGTATAGGTTTAATTTTGCAAAGTTTTTAGAAGTTTAGAGCAGTGGGTGTCAGTAATTCTCGTGACATCCCTTGTTTATGTATTGTGAACCCCCATTTGAATAACCCACAAGCCGCCACTGAGGCTTTATATCCCTTGTCTAAAGATCTTCTTTCTAGAATGTCAGATTAACAATGAAAATCCTCATCCTTGGTACAATTACGGCATACTCTACAAAACTTGCTGTAGGGAATGTTATCCAACCACTTGGGATGGCGATTGCTCCTACAGTTGACATAAATGTTGAAATCAACGTTCTTATAAAATGTGTTGGAATAAACAAACAAACATTCTCCACAGCATCCCAGCTGAGAGTCACATCCAAAAATAATTATCCTTTCCAAATCAATACAATGGGAAAAAGATATATCCATATCATTGTTATTCAGATATTTGACAAAATGATTTGCCTCATCCAAAGATCCATCCCAAGTAAACAAAAGATTGTCTGTGAAACAGCCATAAAAGATTACATTTGCCCAAAATTCTGAGGGATATAGATATTCAAAATGTCCCATAAACAAATTAGCAAAGCTTGGTGGAAACCTAGCCGTCATGGCTGTTCCACAGATCGGGGGGGGGGGAGGGAGAAGTTTCCTGATAAAATAATTATGGGTTCATTTGAATAGTATAGATTCTAAAATCAACCCTGTTTATCAGGCTTTTTAAATGTCTAGGTCTAGATAATGTCGAACAGCCTTAAGACACACCTTTTGTTGAACATTCGAGTAAAGGACCGAGACATCACAACTGATCCAGATCCTATTAGATCCTTCCTTTTTATCAGTTACCTTATTTATCTTCACCAATAAGTCAGTAGTATCCCTGATAAAGAAATCTAAATCAACCACTTGTTTTTTAAAAAAGGTCAATATATAAAGAAATATTGCTTGTTAGGCTACCTATTCCAGATATAGGTCGGGCCTACAAGCTGATGAACTATAAGAGCTGATCGTGGTACATCTATGAATAACTATCCATAACAGCGTGAAGTGGCACCTATGTTTTCTTGGCCATCTTTCTACAAGTGAGACTGGAATTCAAAGTGATGGTAAATCCAAACGTTTAAAAAAAAAAAACGTTCACTAAAAATAAACTGGACTTTTAGTGAAAAGTTTCAACAACAAAAAAAAAAAGGAATTGCGCTAAATTCACCTTTTCTTCACTGCGGCTCTTCCCCAACGTCTGCGGCTCCGGATGCCCACGGCACAGTGCTCTTTTCCAATGAGGTGACGTATCCACCTCTAAAGCAATAGCCGGGCTAGCATACAGAACACTGTCAGATGACAAGCACGGCTATTAGTTTAGAGGTGGAAACGTCACCTCATTGAGAAAAGAGCACTGTGCTGTGGGCGGTCGGAGGCGCTGACTTTAACAAGGAGCCTTTTTTTTTTTTAGAAGCTCATAACTGAAAGTCTAGATTATTATTAATTATTTAAATCGCTTGGATTTACCATCACTTTAATTTTAGAAATATAAAAATTTTATTGCACAAATTTACATTTATGTTAAATTATGCAATTAATTTGTGCTTTGCATAGCATTAAATAATATAATATTGAAAAATATTACACTGCCCTGACCCGGTTACTTCATAATGCCACCCGGCTGGCAAAATTTTCTATGAAGAATACTTTTCTGTGTATCCACCAATCACCAGCAAGTTCCCAGTAGTGTAGGATATGTACAAGTTCTTTCTCAAAGGACACAAAAAAGGACAAAATAAATTTGAAAATAGAAGTGAATTTAAAAGTATCTTAAAATAATATCCTCTATCTGAATAATGCAAGTTTAAATTTGAACTTATCTACCCCTTTAATTACTGTCAATTATTGTCTCATCTTATTTATTCTTTCTCTGTTATATTAACAATTTCTTAAAGTTATGACACTATACAACTGGGACTTTAATAATCAACCAGTTACTATTGGTTTATTATTTTAGATAATAATTTAGATATTATACTCATTAAAATAGAAACTTAAAAGTGAGCATAATACAAGCACATTTACCTTCAAATAGTATCAGATTATACCTCGCAAAAACTACTTGCAGGGTTTCTGTCAGTTTTTGAACTTCCTGTTATATTTTGATATTCATTACCCCTTAAAAAAAACAAACAAAAAAATTTACCCAGAGATCACTTCTGACTTTATTTTACATAATTCCAAAAGGACAAGGAGCAAAAACCGGAGCAAAAAAACTGAATGCAAGTGATTTATTCAGCAATGTTGCTTAGGTATCAGGTAGACAGTCAAAAAATGCCTGACGCGTTTTACGCATGCGCTTTATCAGAGGCGTCAGGCATTTTTTGACTGTCTACCTGATACCTAAGCAACATTGATGAATAAATCACTTGCATTCAAGCTTTTTGGCTCCAGTTTTTGCTCCTTGTCCTTTTGGAATTCTCTATACATGTAGCGGATGGGAATGCCGCTTTATTGCTTACCGAAGCCTCAAGTCCTGCTCACAGCTGATTGGTGCACCCCACTATTGATTTTTGCCTACCCCATGATCCAGCTCCTATCGTAAGCACGCACGCTCTGACATCAGAACAGGTGGAGAGCCCACCGAGAAGAAAGACGTGTTTGCACATCATGGACATTCCCTGCTAACGAGACCAGAGGGCTTCATCGCTTGCATGGAATCGCCAACAGAAGTTGTCCCCAGCATTTAAACGACACGTACCAGGCGGACATAGAGGGGAATAACGGCTGACACACACGCTACTGTAGCGTATCAACAGCACATGTTTCCAGCTGGAGGGATAAGATAAGTACTTACACTGTCTGTAATCGAAATCTGCCTCACTATTTGTTTTTTGTTTTTAATATATATTTATTGACAAAATCCATGAGGGGTACAGAAAAAAAAAAGACAGAGGAAATAATCAAGGAGGGTATATTACATGTCAAATTTACATATTTAAGGATTATAAATAAACATTTTCGGCTAATAAAAAATAAAAATTTCCTGCTAGCTTATGCTCCAGCCCATTAACCGCAGGCTTACCTAAAGACATTAAATACTATCTCAATCCTTCAAATCCCATACCTTCCTCAATAGGACAGAAATACAATAAGTCCCTCCCTACATGGATAATATTTTATTATATGCTATGCAAACAACAAAGCATAAACATCAAAGAAAGAGAAAGAAAAAAAAAAAAACGGAAAAAAAAAAAGGGGGGGGGAAAATCATAATTACAGTATCCTCAGCCTTCTCTTATACAGCTCTTAGTAGACCAAAGGTAACTCTTTTCTATTTAATTTCCCATTTTTTAAAGAATCTGTCAACTTCCTTGGTTTTATCTATCCCCAGTAGACATTTTTCTATCGTCATTAATTTAAAGATCTGATTCTTTACTTCAGATACAGCAGGCACTTTTTTCGAGATCCATGTTTTCAGTAATAGAAACCTGGCCGTCCCAATAACTAATTCAATAAATTCCTTATTGTTGACCTTTTCTTTTTTGTCTGGGGGAAACAAAAAGAATACTAGAGCTTGATAGATCTTCATCTCTTTTTTTAATATTCTTGATAGCCAGAAACTCATTCTATTCCAGAATTGTTTAATTAATGTTCATTCCCAAAAGTAGTGCACAATATCAGCCCCCCTACTACCACATTTGACACATTTATCTTGTGTTTTGCTATTCCATCTTGTCATGATGGAGGGGGTAAGATATGTTTGATTTAGTATATTAATGTGTGCTTCTCTGATGTTAGTAGTGATGAAGATCTTATTAATTCTCATGATACTACTTTGTATGTATTCTTCATTACATTCTGTTAATCCCTTCAGATGCCATTTCTTAACAATCAGTTGCAGATTTAAATTACCCTCCTGCCTTAATAACTCTTTATACCATTTTTTTATGGAAAATGTTTCCATTTTACATAAATCCAAGATATGAGTAAGTAAAGGCCAACCCCATTCATTATTTTGATTGTGTAGAAATTTATTGACAAGTTCTCTTAATTGTAAATAAGCAAAGAAATCTTTGCTAGGGAGGTCAAATTCACCTCTTAGTTCTTCAAATGTTTTGATCTGTGCTGTATCTGAAGTAAAATTGATCGTTTGACTAATATTTATTAAACCCTTTCTTTTCCATCTATGGAAAACTGCAGATTTTAATGCTTCTGGAAACGGAGGATAGCCGGTTATTGTTAAAAAATTGGAGACTATAAAATTAACTTTTAATTTCTTACAGTATTGTTGCCAGGCTTTCATAATGCCAAAATATGAACTAAAATTTTTAATCTTCTGAGGGATATCTTTAGTTTGCGTATGTAATAACACTTTAAGTGTATAAGGTTTCACAATCTCTTCTTCTAATAATTTGTCTGTGAAATATTATTTATCTATCAACCATTCAGCTGCTATTTTGACCAGGCATGCTAGATTATAGTTCCCAATATCTGGTAGTGCATAGCCCCCATATTCTTTTGAATATGATAACATTTTC
The DNA here is from genome assembly GCF_027579735.1 of Bombina bombina. Classification (NCBI taxonomy): domain Eukaryota; kingdom Metazoa; phylum Chordata; class Amphibia; order Anura; family Bombinatoridae; genus Bombina; species Bombina bombina. The sequence goes on along the minus strand of NC_069503.1, from coordinate 485,277,960 downwards.
AATTATATTTTTCTCCTTTTATTTCCCCATAGAAATTCTGTTATATTTTTATTAAACACTGTAATATCTGCCTTCTTTAAAAGGAGAGGTAGATTCTGTAGTTTATACAGGATCTTAGGGAAGATTATCATTTTAATTAGTCCAATCTTACCCAATAGAGTTAATGGCAAATGTTTCCAGGCGTTTAGCTGAAGATATATCTTCTGAAGGATCGAAGTTAAAATTAAATCATACCAACATTTTGGGTTCTTACTTAGATTGATGCCTAGATACATAATTTGGTCAATGACTTTAAATGGACTTTTATACAAGTCCTTATATTTGTTGAGCCATAAGAGTTCCAATTTATTAATATTGACTTTATAGCCTGAGAAAGAGCTATATAGTTCTATAATTTCCATTAATTTTGGAATATTGGACTTGCTATTTCTTACAAAAATCAGAATATCATCCGCATGTAATAGAATTTTTTTTCTTCTATATTTTTAAATAAAACCCCTTGTAACATCTGGCAGATTTTAATCGCTAGCGACTCAATCGATAAGTTAAATAGGAAGGGAGATAGGGGGCAGCCTTGTCTGGTACCTCTTTCCAATATTATTTCTGCAGAATCTATTCCATTCACTGAAATTTTAGAGACTGGATTATTATAGATAGTTTTGATAAAATTCACGAATGGTCCTGAGAAGCCAAATTTAAGCAGAGACGTAAAGAGATGGTCCCACTGCACTGCATCAAAAGCTTTTTCAGCGTCTAGAACTATTATAGCAGCGTCCTGATTTAATTTATGAGGTTTCTCCGGTTGATTCGATAATTCTTTAAAATATTCAATAATGATACATGCTTTTCGGATATTTACTACAGAGCTTCTACCATTCATGAAGCCCACCTGATTGGGATGTATAATATTACCCATAATATTTTTTAATCTTTCTGCTACTATAGTAGCCAAAATCTTATAATCTACATTAAGTAGAGAAATAGGTCTGTATGAGTCTACCCTCTCGGGGTTCCTTCCTTTTTTAAAAATCATAATTGTAACAGCTCTAGAGAAGTTCTTTGACATTGCGCCATTCTCTATATAATAGAAGTTGAATAATCTAGTCAAATATGGAACAATTTCTTTATTTAATATTTTATAAAATTCGGCTGGGAGCTGGTCTGGCCCGAGGGCTTTATTTAATTTAGCTTTATTTATTATTCCCTCTACTTCCTCTTCTGATATTGGTTAATCTTTTCAATTTCATCTGCTGACAGACTTGGCGTTACAATAGTTTCCCAGAAAGATTCCTTCTTAGCAATATCTATCTCACAGGTACTATAACATTTTTGAAATGTATGATGAAAGATCTCGTTAATCTCTGTGGGGTTATGTAAGAGTGTGTTTTCTACTCTTATTGCAGATATTATACTATTTTTCTTTTCAGATTTCACTAGTCTAGCTAAATAACCAACTGTTTTATTCCCAAATTTCATATATTTTGCCTTTTTTTTTTTTAAGATCCTCTCTTACCGCTTCTTGTAAATAGAATAAATCTCTCTCCTGTTTCGCCTGTATATATTTTACCCAATTGTTCTTTGATCCACACTGAAGATATCTATTGAACATATTAGTTAATTGGTTAGTAAGTTGTTTTTCTCTCTCCTTTCTTTTTTTCCTAAATCTAGTCATGAAACTTATTATTTCTCCCCTTAATACAGCTTTTGCTGTTTCCCAAAGAATTTCTAATCTATCTTCATATTCTCTGTTTAAATTTAGAAAGATATGCCATTTTTCTTTTAACATAGCTACAAAGGATGAGTTTTTTTAACATATATTTGGGAAAATAAAAAGAGTTTCTTTTATGACTACTAGTTTTTATATCGTCTAAAGAGTGCATGATCAGGGATTGCAAAGTCCTTTATATCGGTCTTGAGTTCTATTTTAAGAATGGAATCAGCTACTAAGAAATAATCAATCCTAGAGAGTGATAATAATGATTTAGAAAGGCATGTAAATCTTTTAACATTAGGGTACTGAGCTCGCCAGATATCAGATACTTTAAGTGTTTTTTTAAATGTGTGTCAAATTCTCATTTCCTTAGCTATTCTATAGTCCTTCCCTCTACCTTTTGTACATGTGCTGTTGATACGCTACTGTAGCGTATCAACAGCACATGCTTCCAGCTGGAGGGATAAGATAAGTACTTACACTGTCTGTATTCGAAATCTGCCTCACTATTTGTTTTTTGTTTTTAATATATATTTATTGACAAAATCCATGAGGGGTACAGAAAAATAAAAGACAGAGGAAATAATCAAGGAGGGTATATTACATGTCAAATTTACATATTTAAGGATTATAAATAAACATTTTCGGCTAATAAAAAATAAAAATTTCCTGCTAGCTTATGCTCCAGCCCATTAACCGCAGGCTTACCTAAAGACATTAAATACTATCTCAATCCTTCAAATCCCATACCTTCCTCAATAGGACAGAAATACAATAAGTCCCTCCCTACATGGATAATATTTTATTATATGCTATGCAAACAACAAAGCATAAACATCAAAGAAAGAGAAAGAAAAAAAAAAACGGAAAAAAAAAAAAAAAAAAGGGGGGGAAAATCATAATTACAGTATCCTCAGCCTTCTCTTATACAGCGCTTAGTAGACCAAAGGTAACTCTTTTCTAATTAATTTCCCATTTTTTAAAGAATCTGTCAACTTCCTTGGTTTTATCTATCTCCAGTAGACATTTTTCTATCGTCATTAATTTAAAGATCTGATTCTTTACTTCAGATACAGCAGGCAGTTTTTTCGAGATCCATGTTTTCAGTAATAGAAACCTGGCCGTCCCAATAACTAATTCAATAAATTCCTTATTGTTGACCTTTTCTTTTTTATCTGGGGGAAACAAAAAGAATACTAGAGCTCGATAGATCTTCATCTCTTTTTTTAATATTCTTGATAGCCAGAAACTCATTCTATTCCCGAATTGTCGAATTAATGTACATTACAAAAAGTAGTGCACAATATCAGCCCCCCTACTACCACATTTGACACATTTATCTTGTGTTTTGCTATTCCATCTTGCCATGATGGAGGGGGTAAGATATGTTTGATTTAGTATATTAATGTGTGCTTCTCTGATGTTAGTAGCGATGAAGATCTTATTAATTCTCATGATACTACTTTGTATGTATTCTTCATTACATTCTGTTAATCCCTTCAGATGCCATTTCTTAACAATCAGTTGCAGATTTAAATTACCCTCCTGCCTTAATAACTCTTTATACCATTTTGTTATGGAAAAATTTTCCATTTTACATAAATCCAAGATATGAGTAAGTAAAGGCCAACCCCATTCATTATTTTGATTGTGTAGTAATTTATTGACAAGATCTCTTAATTGTAAATAAGCAAATAAATCTTTGCTAGGGAGGTCAAATTCACCTCTTAGTTCTTCAAATGTTTTGATCTGTGCTGTATCTGAAGTAAAATTGATCGTTTGACTAATATTTATTAAACCCTTTCTTTTCCATCTATGGAAAACTGCAGATTTTAATGCTTCTGGAAAAGGAGGATAGCCGGTTATTGTTAAAAAATTGGAGACTATAAAATTAACTTTTAATTTCTTACAGTATTGTTGCCAGGCTTTCATAATGCCGAAATATGAACTAAATTTTTTAATCTTCTGAGGGATATCTTTAGTTTGCGTATGTAATAACACTTTAAGTGTATAAGGTTTCACAATCTCTTCTTCTAATAATTTGTCTGTGAAATATTCTTTATCTATCAACCATTCAGCTGCTATTTTGACCAGGCATGCTAGATTATAGTTCCCAATATCTGGTAGTGCATAGCCCCCATATTCTTTTGAATATGATAACATTTTCAATTATATTTTTCTCCTTTTATTTCCCCATAGAAATTCTGTTATATTTTTATTAAACACTGTAATATCTGCCTTCTTTAAAAGGAGAGGTAGATTCTGTAGTTTATACAGGATCTTAGGGAAGATTATCATTTTAATTAGTCCAATCTTACCCAATAGAGTTAATGGCAAATGTTTCCAGGCGTTTAGCTGAAGATATATCTTCTGAAGGATCGAAGTTAAAATTAAATCATACCAACATTTTGGGTTCTTACTTAGATTGATGCCTAGATACATAATTTGGTCAACGACTTTAAATGGACTTTTATACAAGGCCTTATATTTGTTGAGCCATAAGAGTTCCAATTTATTAATATTGACTTTATAGCCTGAGAAAGAGCTATATAGTTCTATAATTTCCATTAATTTTGGAATATTGGACTTGCTATTTCTTACAAAAATCAGAATATCATCCGCATGTAATAGAATTTTTTTCTTCTATATTTTTAAATAAAACCCCTTGTAACATCTGGCGGATTTTAATCGCTAGCGACTCAATCGATAAGTTAAATAGGAAGGGAGATAGGGGGCAGCCTTGTCTGGTACCTCTTTCCAATATTATTTCTGCAGAATCTATTCCATTCACTGAAATTTTAGAGACTGGATTATTATAGATAGTTTTGATAAAATTCACGAATGGTCCTGAGAAGCCAAATTTAAGCAGAGACGTAAAGAGATGGTCCCACTGCACCGCATCAAAAGCTTTTTCAGCGTCTAGAACTATTATAGCAGCATCCTGATTTAATTAACGAGGTTTCTCCGGTTGATTCGATAATTCTTTAAAATATTCAATAATGATACATGCTTTTCGGATATTTACTACAGAGCTTCTACCATTCATGAAGCCCACCTGATTGGGATGTATAATATTACCCATAATATTTTTTAATCTTTCTGCAACTATAGTAGCCAAAATCTTATAATCTACATTAAGTAGAGAAATAGGTCTGTATGAGTCTACCCTCTCGGGGTCCCTTCCTTTTTTAAAAATCATAATTGTAACAGCTCTAGAGAAGTTCTTTGACATTGCGCCATTCTCTATATAATAGAAGTTGAATAATCTAGTCAAATATGGAACAATTTCTTTATTTAATATTTTATAAAATTCGGCTGGGAGCTGGTCTGGCCCGAGGGCTTTATTTAATTTAGCTTTATTTATTATTCCCTCTACTTCCTCTTCTGATATTGGTGAGTTAATCTTTTCAATTTCATCTGCTGACAGACTTGGCGTTACAATAGTTTCCCAGAAAGATTCCTTCTTAGCAATATCTATCTCACAGGTACTATAACATTTTTGAAATGTATTTATGAAAGATCTCGTTAATCTCTGTGGGGTTATGTAAGAGTGTGTTTTCTACTCTTATTGCAGATATTGTACTATTTTTCTTTTCAGATTTCACTAGTCTAGCTAAATTACCAACTGTTTTATTCCCAAATTTCATATATTTTGCCTTTTTTTTTTTTTAAGATCCTCTCTTACCGCTTCTTGTAAATAGAATAAATCTCTCTCCTGTTTCGCCTGTATATATTTTACCCAATTGTTCTTTGATCCACACTGAAGATATCTATTGAACATATTAGTTAATTGGTTAGTAAGTTGTTTTTCTCTCTCCTTTCTTTTTTTCCTAAATCTAGTCATGAAACTTATTATTTCTCCCCTTAATACAGCTTTTGCTGTTTCCCAAAGAATTTCTAATCTATCTTCATATTCTCTGTTTAAATTTAGAAAGATATGCCATTTTTCTTTTAACATAGCTACAAAGGATGAGTTTTTTAACATATATTTGGGAAAATAAAAAGAGTTTCTTTTATGACTACTAGTTTTTATATTGTCTAAAGAGTGCATGATCAGGGATTGCAAAGTCCTTTATATCGGTCTTGAGTTCTATTTTAAGAATGGAATCAGCTACTAAGAAATAATCAATCCTAGAGAGTGATAATAATGATTTAGAAAGGCATGTAAATCTTTTAACATCAGGGTACTGAGCTCGCCAGATATCAGATACTTTAAGTGTTTTTTTTTTAAAATGTGTGTAAAATTCTCATTTCCTTAGCTATTCTATAGTCCTTCCCTCTACCTTTTGTACTTTTCCTATCTATCGGAAATTTAGGCGTTTAATTAAAGTCTCCGGCTATTATTAGATTTGTCTCTATGTAAATCAACAATAATGCCTGAAGTTTCCACCAGAAGTCCATATCTAAATTATTTGGGCCATACACATTGCAAATAGTATATACCTTCTTCCTAATTTCTATTTGCATTATAAGAAAGCGGGCGTTTACATCTAATTTTACCTCTAAAATGTTATAGTCTAAATTTTTACTCAGCAGAATAGCAACTCCTTTTTTCCTTTCTGTGCATGGTGTAACTACTATTTCTTTTACCCAATTCATTTTCAATCTAGCTGCTTCTGCTACAGATAATCTAACCTCTTGCAGTAATGCAATATCAGTATTGAATTTTTTTAGATGTTTAATAATTGTCTTTCTTTTGATCGGTGATACAATTCCCCCAACATTCCAAGATGTAAGATGAATTGCCTGTTTTAACCACAAAGCCATATTATTATTCTAAAAAACTTTTTTATTAATGATATAACCACCTTAGTTACTCTATTACTATTATTAAAGCTATGTATATCGAGAAGGCTGAGGGGAAAGGGAGAGAAAAAATAAATAAATAAAAATCGTTTAGCACCATCTGGATATAAATTATCATGACTTTCATGCTCTTGTTGCAAGATACTGTGTAGCTTCTTCACTGGTCTGGAAAGATTTAAAACCTTCATTATCCCCTATGTCAGAGTATATGAATATTATGATGAATATTACATGTGTACATATATATATATATATATATATATATATATATATATATATATATGTATATTTTATACACTGTATATGTTAGATGAGACCTCAGGATTAATTGAACATGAGTTTGTTGAACACAGCTTCTAATACACGTCTATCAGGATTGACGATCAGCAGAGCCTTTTGAAGCACGACCCCTGTAGTGTAAAACACACAAACATTTCTTTTCTAAAGGAAATAGCTCAGTGACCCTATTCATTTGACTATATATGCAGATTTTTATAACTTCAGAACATTTGGTGAGGTGAGAAAAGAATGTGTTCAAGGACCTCTTTGGAATTTGACACGTGTGATACAACAGTTCTATCTCACTGAATCTCTATTTGAAGACGTACTGCAGAACCCCATCTTGGGGGAAGGTGACACAAATAAAATTAAATACATTTTGCAAGGGGAACAATGCCAGTTTTCCATGTATGTTTAGAATGATTCATGATATATATATTGAAATTAAGCACATTGTATTAAATAGATAATTGCTGCAGGGGATATTTATATAGGAAATAAATTCAGATATTCATAGAAATGATATATATGTTTTGAAAACATAAAAGATCTTACTTAGCCTTTGTGTTTTTAAGAATATAAATAAATACTCATGGACCATAGACATATGAATGCTTGGATGATCTCTAATAATTATTTCTATTTTTATTGCAGACAACCATTGATCATGAGCATCAATCTATGCACTTAGAAAGAGACGGAATGCCTGCATGAAATGAATTAAGTCATATCATATAAACATGCAAATAAATGTTTATAAAGTTTCACATACATCTTTTAAAATATAGTGAGATGAAAATATGGAAGTTACTTTGATGTGATATGACTGAGATATATATTTGATGTGATATGACTATGAAATATAAATTATTTTAATATAATGCTAGATGTATTTGATGTTTCATATCAAAATGATCAGAAAATTCATTAAGATATAACTTATCCAAAACAAATATTGTGAATAGTTGTTGCAGTAAATTATGATAAAATGAATAACCATTTAATAGAAATACTGATTTAAGTTGATTCAAATGTTGCTATGTATGTTTGTAATGATGCCACCCAGTGTTGCCATGAGAGAACTACAGCCAGAAAGCTTTTTGGCTGTTGGAAATGGGATATTCAGATTATCCAATAGAGGGACAAGGTTTCGAAGGGCCACCCATATTTCACACCTATGATTAGACTAATAAGTTGATGCAGAAAGAGAGACACTGGCTGCAAAGTTTTGTAACTGACTGAAACTGTTTTGCGTGGGACACAGTCAAACTATAAAAACAAAGTGGGCCATACTCTCCTATTCCATTGCAATTACACTTATTTTATATGAGGTGTGAAAAATCTTGAAGTTGGATCTCATTTTGGTAACGTATATATATATATATATATATATATATATATATATATATATATATATATATATATATTGTATAAGAAAAGGGCTGCTAATTACATGTGATATTTTAAAGTCACTGCAGTTTAAAGATACAGTTTTCTGGGTTTTGTAAGATAAGTTATATGCATAGTTAATTTGTATTTAATAGATTTAAAGAAGCAGTGTGTTTTTTTTTTTTTTTTCAAGTTAGCATTTCACAGCCTATATATATATTGTTTAAATCTGCGTCTGATTGACCAAGTAACTCATCTATGCAAGTTCTGATATTGTCAGTTAATTTTGTATTAGGATAAATTGCAGTTAAATAGCAGAATATATATATTATCCTATTGTTTTATAAACACTGTTTAGAATTGTATTGCTTGGATGTTAAAGGTTTTTAGTCCCATTGTGTTAAATAAATAAAAGGCTGAATTGTGAAGGTATATCTTTCTGGGTTTTGTAAGAAGGATAGCATATCTTAAGAGTTGGTTTTAACGCATATAAATTTTGTTTCATTTCCTTTTATTGCGAATATACTTCAATATGTTTATGGATATTAACTAAATAAAAGAATTAAGATATTTATATTAATTGTATGGTCTAGTAGATGCATGGTTGATTAGGGTTTCAATTTTTAAGGAAAATTATTTTAAGATTGTGTTTATAACCCTGCCATAAACTTATATATTATTTGGATAGCACTACTAAGATTTTCATAAATATACTGACACCTATCTTTAAAATAGCAGGGTAAATTACAAACGCTTGTATTCCTTTTTGGATAAACTGTGAGCACAACTGAGACATTACTTTCCTTTTATTGGAAGTTTCCAAAGAAAAATCCTGAAAGATAAGAATCTTCCTATCCTCCAACATTAGCGGTTCTGAGAGTTTTTTATAGTATTTTAGGATTTCTAGTTTATCTTTATAATTTAAGAATTTAGCTATTACATGTCTCTTCTGTTACCAACTGTTTATTTAGGCCTAGTCTATGTACTCTTTCAACTATGATTTCTGGGCCATCCCTTAGTATTCCTAGTCGTTTTGGAATTTCCTTTGTAATTAATGCTTCTAGATCTGGAGTTTGCAAATTTTTCTGATATGCCTATAAATCTTAAATTGTTCCTTCTGGATCTGTCTTCTGCTGTATCAACTCTCTCTTGTAATTTGCCCTGAAAGTGTCTCAATTATATTGCTTTTAATACTCAGTTGATCCTCTAAATCAGAGATTCGACTTTCTGCCTCTCCTAACCTCTGATTAAATTGTTTTACTTCATTTGAAACTACTGAAAGTTCTAACCTTAATGTGTCAAACTGAGGCATCATTAGGGCTGATATCTGATTTATTAGCAGTTGTGTATCTATATTAGTATACGTTACAATCAGGTTTTCTGAGCTTTCTTGTGTTTGTTCATTAACATTTTTATTCCTATTTCTCTCTCTGTTTGTAGCTGCCATAGTAATTAGTGATTTATCTTTCAAATTATGGACAAATCTGTCCATTTGTATTAATCTGCTCCCTTAAAGTGAAGATTATCAGTGTATGTGAAAAAAGAGGTGAGTGTTTATTGAAAAGTGAAACAGTGAAGAAAGAGAGAGGAGAGACTCCCCCAAAAGGGAGAAAGAAAAAAAAAAAAAAAGAAAAAAAAAAGGAGGATGAGTGAAGAGTGTTTGGAGGTCAGCAGGCGACCTCTGACCGAAGTGTCAAAAGTGATGTATCTCAGTGACTATTAGTGATGGGTGAATTTACAAAAAAAAAAAAAAAAAAAGAAAGTGTACACACTATTGTGATAGGGAGGGAGTCTTATACCTTTTAAGCACCAGATACTGTTTACAGTGTTTTAATATACAAAACGACAAGTTTACTAATAGCTAACCTTAGCTCTTTGTGTTCTGGGCCCTTGCTTTCTTATGTATAAAATACCACAATCACATTACCATAAGTATTTGGCCTGGAGGATCTATGCCTATACACAGATAAAAAAAGCGATTTGTCAACCTTTGTATGACTTTTTTTTTTTCAAAGATTTACACTATCCTAAAATAGATCAAGAGATCAGCATAACATATTATATCAAACTTGAATAACACGCTCTGTAAATCCTCTACATTAAATTCACAATATAATAAGACCTTATGTAGGAACCAAGTAGAGGACAAAAAAAAAATATATATATATATATATATATATATATACAAATATTGCAGTACTTCTATATATTCAAGGCAAGATTATCTTAAAAGACTAGACCTACAAATGGGTAAATTATAGTGAGACAGATCTACCACTTATTTTTCTTATTTGTATATAGCAAGAACCTTTAACAAACAAGATTAGACTTTTAGTTCACACATATATACTCAGTTTAGAATGAAATAACCCACAAAGGCTAATCGGCGTCTTTACACCGCTATAATGAAAAAGGATATTTTTTTCTTTTTATTTTTTTCTTTCCCCCTTCTTTCCTCTCTCCTTTTTCTCCCCTTTCCTTCCTTCCTCTCCTGCCCTTAACCCCTTCTGACCCTTTCCCTCCCTTTTCTTTTTTAAGGCCCAGATCTTTTCCTTTAAATCTATAAGCAGTTAGCACTTATATATTGGACACTGTTTCAGATATTAACCATAAGCATCATCATAGAAATATAAATCTGAGCATAATGTATAGATAACTAGAGAATTTTACTGAGACAAGCTTTTTAAACTAGAACACATTATTCCAAAAACGTATGTGCTCTTTATATTAGCTGTAGCTACACAAGCTTCTTTATCTAAAACATTTAATATAGCTTCCTGAATCCAAACAGGCCTATCACCAGCTTTTTCACTGGGTACTATCAGACCCACAAGAGGTTTTAAACTTATACAATTAAGTCCTGGTGCTCCCAGATTTAGTAGCTGAAAAGTTTAAATGTTCAAAGTTGGGAGCTTTTTCTTCTTTAATAAGGAGAGTTTCAGCGATTGTTGAGACTTTTATCCTTTTAACTCTCCTAGTGATAATTCTAAATAGATTCCACAGTCTCAATTAGGAGAGTTTCTCTGAAAAGGCACCCACACAGGTCTTGTAAGCTTTTCCTGTATTCTTTATGTCTTATTTTAACTTTCCTTACTCGTCTACTGTGCGAGGTTTTCTGAGATTTAAGATTCCTTTGCAAAATGGATATAAACAGCAGAAGGGTGGGGAAAGAGAGAGGAATGATCACTGTAACATGAGTGTAAGCCTCTTCACTGGGGTTTTTATAAGGGCTGAGTACTGTGCTGTAATGTTAAAGTCTTTGAGACACTGGGCAGCGCTAACACCATTTCATTCATTGGCATATTTTCATGGCATGCCATCAAGATAGCCTGACAGATTTCTCCAAGAGTCTTTTGGAAGGGGTTTATTAGTATACTCTTCTAGGGTGTGCAGCTTCACTGGGGTCTAAGAAAACAATCAAGCGTCCATCAACACTTTATGCGCTTTATGCCGCCAGACTTCCATGCAACATTTAACCCTTACAGCCTTCTCTTCCTTTGCGACTAGGACTACTAGCCTTATCCTTGACAGCCTTATTTTAGACAAAGTAACATGCCCTCTAGCGCTTCTTTTACCACAGCCAATACAGATAAAATATCACCTCTTATTTGTGTTATTCACCCAGACTTTAAGCTTTACACTTTGCAAGCACGCAATATAATCCAGAGCCAATAGAAGAAAAGACACTTATCTTTATTTTGCAGCGTTCATGTGCTTGTCTCCAGCATGTTCTTCCCCAGCACTATCAGACAGAAGGTGCTGCTTCAGCTACGAAGCTTTTTCAAGCAATTGGCAGACTCGGCGTGTGCGTCTCGGCACCGGCACCCGATCTCTATTGATGCTCCAGGCTGGCTTGTGGCGCATACGCCCGGCTCCGATAACAGGCAAGGGCTTGGAACTGGCGGGTTAGCTTTTCCTCGGACCGCGCAACACGTTCGCGCTCTACTGCCGTGAGTCCCGCCCACCGGAAGCCTCCCCGCATTTTCTGCCTCACTATTTGTGACTCTTGGCTTTTGCATATTATATGCCAGACATCTACTGGTCTGAACCTGTCGCATAAGGACCATCCTTATACTGGGAACTGTAAACAACAAATATTATATACCTAAGTCACATTTCCTTTGGTCCTATTGGAGAGGCAGCACACAAGTGCTGGAAACTGTAAACAACAAGTATTTTATACCTAAGTCACATTTCCTTTGGTCCTATTGGAACTTTTCTTATCTTAGTCTAATTGCTATTTGTATTTTTTATTATTATAATACTTTTTATTTTACAGCCTGTTTATAAAACATAATTAATTAAGGGACAGTTTACCCAAAAACTTTCTTTTAATTTGTTCACAATGATCCATTTGACATGCTGGAGTGTATTAAATTGTTTACAAATAGCTCCTTAGCCTTTATATTGGCATTTGGAATAGCTGGTTTAGCTTGTAGTATCCCTACCTATACTGAAAATGTATATAGCTAGGTATAGGCTATTGAGTAACTATGTAAACACAGCCAGCAAAATAAATTACACTCACTATGGGAGGTGGAAGAGATAAAGCTAAAAAAAAAAAAAAAGTTAATTTTCAATTGTTCTTTCTTTGTATTGTACAGAGACAGAGATAAGAAAGGGAAGTATTTCTGATCTGTCAGCAAGCCAAGACTATTTTGTTGGGCTGTGGTTTTAAAGAGCAAATCTAGCTAGTTATTTTGCAAAAAGAAACATAAATTAGCAATTTCTCATACATTTTATACACTGCACCTGGTATAACAATATTCTATGTACAATTTTATGTCTAATTTGATGTGATTCTTTTTATCAGTAAAATATTTGTATTAATTATTTAGATTCCTTTGTTATTTGGCTTAAAATGCTTTGAGCACATCTATCTATTAATAATTATCCCCGTATTTCCATATATAAAGCGGTCTAGCTTTTCTTTAGCGCATCTTCTCTTATCTCATAACAAGTCACGGGGAACATATTCAGGGAAAAACAATTTTACAGTGAACTGTCCCTTTAAGCTGTTAGGTGACCAGATTTCTCTCTCCATTGTTAGATAAAATATGAGCGGAGAACTAAAAACTACTTCTCACTGACTGTCCATTTACTCTGTCTAGTATAAATTTTACAAGAAAGTCTTGACCACAAACATTTTCTTTAAGTATTGAATTAAAATAATAACAGTTATAATATATAAACAATTGTGAAGATTTTACAAAGTAAAAACAAGGCGATTAAAGGGATAGAAAGGTCAAAATTGATATGTGCATGGGTGCATTTCAATTTGTAATAGAACCATTTTCTCAATATACATCCATTAGCAAAAATGCTTTTAGTAAATGTTATTACTGTTTTTGTGCAGCATACGCACATATCCTGTGAGGGTCGATCCATCAGTATTCAAACACCTACTCACGGAGTCAGCAGTGGCTTGTATGACACAAATTATGTTTTCACAGAAGCAAAACACACCCCAGCCAGCTCTCTGAGCAGACAAGGTGTTTAAATACTGGTGCACAGGCCTCACAGGATACGTGCGTATGCTGCTGGAAAAAGAGTAGTAAATTTAACTAGAAACATTTTTGCTTATTGAAGTATATTGAAAACATGCTTCTATTTAAAAAGGGACAGTCAAGTCCAAAATAAATTTTCATGATTCAAATAGGGTATGTAATTTTAAACAACTTTCCAATGTTGCTTTGGTCTATTGTTATTCTTAGTTGAAAACTAAGCCTAAGCAGGCTCATATGCTAATTTCTTAGACCTTAAAGGCCGCCTCTTAGCTGAATGCATTTTAACAGTTTTAAACCACTAGAGGGCATTAGTTTGTGTGTATCATATAGATAACATTGTGCTCATGCATGTGGAGTTACCTAGGAGTCAGCACTGATTGGCTAAAATGCAAGTCTGTCAAAAGAAATGAAATTAGGGGGCAGTTTGCAGAGGTTTAGATACAAGGTAATTACAGGGGTAAAAAAAAGTGTATTATAACTGTGTTGATTATGCAAAACTGGGGAATGGGTAATAAAGGGATTATATATATATATATATATATATATATATATATATATATATATATATATATATATATATATATATATATATATATATACAAAAATTCTGGTGTTGACTGTCCCTTTAAAGTTGAAATATTCCCATGTACATTTCAATTTTTTTGACCTATCTCTTTAATACAAAGGGTGTTAATATGAAATTTGAAATTGTGGCTGTAACTGACAGATGAAGTAATAAAGGTAAAATGGTCTGACTAATCTCATTGTGTAGAAAATATAAAGAAGCAGGATGTACTTTGCAATATCACTGCACAGTATAGCCAAACTGTCTCTCTACAGCTACAGAAGTCTGTAGGAATTCATACTAAGAGGCACCTGTGATATGTGCCTGACAAGACATGACCAGTATATATGGCACAATTTATTATATTTACCCAAGGGAAAAATATGTAGTTTCTCCCCACGTTCTACTTCTTTCTGCAAACTCTAAAATATTTGTGTAGAACATAGAATCTCAGTGACGTTTGCTAATTCACTGGCAATTAATTATTCCCTAAATATCTCTTAGCATCCTATGATGGCAAATGCACCAAAGTGATATGCTTATTACAGCATTGCAAGGAAGTAAAGTGTTCATTTATCAATCACATATTCAGAGCACAATACCCCAAACTACAAAAGATGACTTTGTTTTAGCCTACAGTCAGTAGAGCTGGGAAATTGACACTTGCCAGGATGTAGTAAGTACATTTAATTGTTATTTAAAATATTTAACGCAATACGGTCATCACCTGCAATAGAACCTCTAATTCCAGGATTGGCAGATCTCATGGCTTACAGTGCACACCCTATTAAGATCAGTACTCGGGTATACAATTTATAATGCAGTGTGTTTTAGCATTACTGGTATTAAAAAGTTTAAAAATAAGTCTGAGCAGGGAAGATATAAAGGAATTCATGAGTGACTTAGCAAGCCACACCTACCATGTTTGTACAGTTAATCATACTTGGACTTAAGCCATTCAAGGCAATAATTCTGATATATATATATATCCCCAGATCCAAGAAGGCATTTAAATTAATATGATTGAATAAAAAGTTCAAGATTGGAGCAAATGTATATATATTTTTTTTTCACATATTAACATAACTATTTAACACATTTAAAGGATAATGCAACCCAACATTTTTCTTTCATGATTCAGACTTCAGATATCAATTTTGATTCATTATCTTGGTATCCTTTGTTGAAGAAGCAGCTATGCCCTGCTCTGAGCTAGCCAAAGACAAGAGGTATACATGTGCAGTCAACAATCAGCAGCTAGCTCTTAACTCCTGAACCTACCCATGTATGCTTTTCAAAAAAGGACATAAAGAGAACTAAGCAAATAGAAAAGTTGTTTAAAATTGCATGCTCTATCTGAATCATCAAGGGGAAAATTGTGTTTAATGT
Organism: Bombina bombina; assembly: GCF_027579735.1. Lineage (NCBI taxonomy): Eukaryota > Metazoa > Chordata > Amphibia > Anura > Bombinatoridae > Bombina > Bombina bombina. Next base: position 485,262,314 of record NC_069503.1, on the reverse strand, counting down.
CATTTTAAAGGTATCATAAAAAGCAGTGATTAATCTACAGATAAAACCAGCTAATATTACTAATTTATTTTTCTTGACGTATAGAAGATAGAATTTGCAGTTATATTTCTGCCAGTAATTGATGCCATGAATGAAAATCATAATGATAAAGATCTGAATTCCATTACACTCCTTATATTAGTAACACACTTTATTAGACGTATAGTTTATCACATTTGGATTCCATATAATTAATACTAATATCATACCATAATTAGGCACCGCTGGCAAGTATATAACAAGAATCTAGCATTTTTAATCACCATACACATTTCATTATAAAACATGTATACATTTTACTTCCTCCAAAATCAGCCTAGATCTGGCTTATGACCAGAGTAGTCATTTGGCCACAGAATCGTGCGTACAACCTGGTAAACAAATTTAAAAAAAAAAAAAAAAAGTTGCACCTAAGTGTAACTTACCACTTGACAGTGACTGTCAAGAAACTTCTCTAAGTGCTCTATCTGTTAACACAATGTCGCTCTTAGTGACACAATCAGGCATAATGCTTGTAAACTGCTGGTCATAAAAACATACACTACGAACTGATAGAGAATGAGTGTGCACAGCATGGAAACACTGTGCACTTTTGTTGTCACTATAAATATATAGGTCATATCACCTCAATAGTAACACATGAGAATGGGGAATTAAAACAACCCCCGGAAGATACTTACAGGGCTAGCTCCTGCCAATCCTAGGCACATGCCCTCCTCACCCTGAACAGTCACCTGGTCACAGCATGAAGCACAGACAAGTATTAAATATGCAGCTCCTGTTGCTACTCTCTGTACCGCTTCCTTTCACTTTCTCAGCAATCTCTCTCTTCCTCCTGACGTGTCTCTGACAGCTCCTCCTTCCTTACTAAACCCCACAGCCTCCTCCCATTTACTCCTCTTTGCAAGTGGTCATGTGCTCGTCTGCAAGACCCTGCCAGAGAAATGAGGGTAGAGAGCAGTGTATAGTGAGGCAGCAGCCAAGCGCTATGATTTCACCCTGCACTGTCTAGTTACACAGTCTAACTCTCTATACAAATGCAAAGGGTCCGTCTTTTTCACATATAAAACAGAGTAGTTCTCTTTTTATTTATTGAAAACATTACCGAATCGTTTTATTTTATTGTGCAGCTAACGAGCAGGATGGCGTTATAGTTATATAGCAACTAGCAAGTGTGTTTATTATTAAACACATTTTTGTAAGCTCATTCAATTTAAGTTGCTCCTTGCAAAAACAAAAATTGGTCACTATTTTCCTTTGTAAATATTAAAAATACTCCTGTAAAAGACATACAGTAGAGTTTCATAATAAAAGCTTGATAAAAATGACAATACCATAACACTTCTAAAGAGCAGTGGATTTTTTTATTTTATTTTTTGCTGACAACTAACAGTTTGCGTTCATTTCCTTGTCCCCAATATCATTGTTTCTTAAAGCGGTGCTCAATTACCCCCAACAGGTCAGGTTTTCATTATAGCTGAACCAGTGCTCAGGTGAAGTAATCAGCTGATGTGTTAAAGCAAGTTAGTAACCATGGTTACTGCTAAGCTGATTACTTCACCTGTGCACTGGTTCAGCTATAATGAAAACCTGGCCTGTTGGGGGTACTTGAGGAACGAGGTTGATAAACAAGGAACGGTGTAAAAGCTGGAACGGAACAGGCCTTTTATGAAGGAAATTGATTTAAAATATAATGGGATGTATTAGAGCAGAGCTTTCCAAACTTTTCATGTTGGTGACACACTTTTTAGACCTACATCATTTCGCGACACAGTAATTCAGTTGTACTGGCAAACAGGAGGTTAAACTAACTTATTTTAAGAGATACGGACACATACATAAATTATATAATAACAAAACGTATTTACAAGTAACAGTAAGTATGTGCAAGAATTAAACAAAAGTTTAATATCACCAACAGCTACTTACTATTTTAATAGGATGTATAAGATTGATAGGATGGACACAATTTCTGAATATTTGGTGGAATATTAGATAAAGACACTCGCATTTCATCATTAAGCATTTTTAAGCTTCCCCTTCCTATCCCTATATCAAGAGCAGGAGCAGAAATGCACTACTGGGAGCTAGTTGCAAAAAAACCCCACTGACTTCTGACTTCAGCTCAGCGTTTAAGCTGCCGCCCTCAGAGCTTGGTGAGTCCGATTGACTACTGCCCATGCTGCAAACACACTGCTGTCATGAGCCAATTAAGGAGACTACACATGCAGTCAGGAGCCAATGTGCCGCCAAAGCCACCAATGGCAATAGTTTCAGTTCCCACTGATCTGCGCCAATAGGTTAAGATGATCTGTGACCCCCTAGGTATCAATCACGTGTCAACCATGTGATATGCGTAGCAAGCAGACGGAAAGTCAGAAACCAAAAAAAAATGTATTAAAAATTAAAATTTTAAAAAAATAGTGCTGAAGCAGGGACACACCTACACACTGCTGCCGACACACTAGTGTGTCCCGACACACAGTTTGGAAAGCACTGTATTAGAGACTCTTGAGAACAATTTTAGGAACAAGTATATTTGTGATATAATAATTAATTAACCCTTTAACTACCAGAATAGTGTCCGGAACCAAACATAACAGCCCGGAACAGCACCTTCCCAGAAAACCAGATACACCAAATTCACAAGTCACATTTGACTAAATGTAATAAGTGTAATCAGCCACAAACCATCCACAGAAACCACGTTCCAATACCCATTCCGGCCTGTAAAACGCTTTTTCATGAAAAGTGACGGAACAGCACCTTACCAGCAAACCAGATACACCAAATTCACCAGTCACACATGAGTAAATGTTATAAGTGTAATCAGCCACAAACCATCCACAGAAACCACATTATGATATCTGTTCCGGCCTTTAATACACTTTTTTATAAAAAGTGACGGAACGGCACCTACCCAGCAAAATATACAGACCAAATTCACCAGCCACAAATAACTAGATGTGGTAAGTGTAATCAGCCACAAACCATCCACAGAAACCACATTATGATATCTGTTCCGGCCTTTAATACACTTTATTATAAAAAGTGATGGAACGGCACCTACCCAGCAAAATATACAGACCAAATTCACCAGCCACACATAACTAGATGTGGTAAGTGTAATCAACCACAAACCATCCACAGAAACCACGTTCCAATACCCGTTCCAGCCTGTAAAACGCTTTTTCATGAGAAGTGACGGAACGGCACCTTACCAGCAAACCAGATACACCAAATTCACCAGTTACACATGAGTAAATGTTATAAGTGTAATCAGCCACAAACCATCCACAGAAACCACCTTATGATATCTGTTCCAGCCATTAATACACTTTATTATAAAAAGTGACGGAACGGCACCTACCCAGCAAAATATACAGACCAAATTCACCAGCCACACATAACTAGATATGGTAAGTGTAATCAACAAAAACCACGTTCCAATACCCGTTCCGGCCTGTAAAATGCTTTTTCATGAGAAGTGACGGAACGGCACCTTACCAGCAAACCAGATACACCAAATTCACCAGCTACACATAACTAGATGTGATAAGTGTAATCAACTACAAACCATCCACAGAAACCACGTTCCAATATCCGTTCCGGCCTGTAAAATGCTTTTTCATGAAAAGTGACGGAACAGCAACTCACCAGCAAACCAGATACACCAAATTCACCAGTCACACATGACTAAATGTTTTAAGTGTAATCAGCCACATACCATCCACAGAAACCACATTATGATATCTGTTCCGGCCTTTAATACACTTTTTTATAAAAAGTGACGGAACGGCACATACCCAGCAAAATATACAGACCAAATTCACCAGCCACAAATAACTAGATGTGGTAAGTGTAATCAACCACAAACCATCCACAGAAACCACGTTCCAATACCCGTTCCGGCCTGTAAAATGCTTTATCATGAAAAGTGACGGAACGGCACCTTGGCAGCAAACCAGATACACCAAATTCACCAATTACACATAACTAAATGTTATAAGTGTAATCAGCCACAAACCATCCACAGAAACCACATTATGATCTCTGTTCCGGCCTATAATACACTTTTTTATAAAAAGTGACGGAACGGCACCTTTCCAGCAAAATATACAGACCAAATTCACCAGCCACACATAACTAGATGTGATAAGTGTAATCAGCCACAAACCATCCACAGAAACCACATTATAATATCTGTTCCGGCCTTTAATACACTTTTTTTTATAAAAAGTGACGGAACGGCACCTTCCCAGCAAAATATACAGACCAAATTCACTAGCCACACATAACTAGATGTGATAAGTGTAATCAACCACAAACCATCCACAAAAACCACGTTCCAATACCCGTTCCGGCCTGTAAAACGCTTTTTCATGAAAAATGACGGAACAGCGCCTTACCAGCAAACCAGATACACCAAATTCACCAGTCACACATAACTAAATGTTATAAGTGTAATAAGCCACAAACCATCCACAGAAACCACATTATGATATCTGTCCCGGCCTTTAATACACTTCATTATAAAAAGTGACGGAACGGCACCTACCCAGCAAAATATACAGACCAAATTCACCAGCCACACATAACTAGATGTGGTAAGTGTAATCAACCACAAACCATCCACAAAAACCACGTTCCAATACCTGTTCCGGCCTGTAAAACGCTTTTTCATGAAAAGTGACGGAACGGCACCTTACCAGCAAACCAGATACACCAAATTCACCAGTTACACATAACTAAATGTTATAAGTGTAATCAGCCACAAACCATCCACAGAAACCACATTATGATATCTGTTCCGGCCTTTAATACACTTTTTTATAAAAAGTGATGGAACGGCACCTTCCTAGCAACATATACAGACCAAATTCACCAGCCACACATAACTAGATGTTGGAACGTGGTTTCTGTGGATGGTTTGTGGTTGATTACACCTATCACATCTAGTTATGTGTGGCTGGTGAATTTGGTCTGTATATTTTGCTGGGAAGGTGCCGTTCCATCACTTTTTATAAAAAAGTGTATTAAAGGCCGGAACAGAGATCATAATGTGGTTTCTGTGGATGGTTTGTGGCTGATTACACTTATAACATTTAGTTATGTGTGACTGGTGAATTTGGTGTATCTGGTTTGCTGGTAAAGTGCCGTTCCGTCACATTTCATGATAAAGCATTTTACAGGCCGGAACGGCTATTGGAACGTGGTTTCTGTGGATGGTTTGTGGTTGATTACACTTATCACATCTAGTTATGTGTGGCTGGTGAATTTGGTCTGTATATTTTGCTGGGAAGGTGCCGTTCTGTCACTTTTTATAAAAAAAAGTGTATTAAAGGCCGGAACAGATATCATAATGTGGTTTCTGTGGATGGTTTGTGGCTGATTACACTTATAACATTTAGTTATGTGTGACTGGTGAATTTGGTGTATCTGGTTTGCTGGTAAAGTGCCGTTCCGTCACTTTTCATGAAAAAGCGTTTTACAGGCCGGAACGGGTATTGGAACGTGGTTTCTGTGAATGGTTTGTGGTTGATTACACTTATCACATCTAGTTATGTGTGGCTGGTGAATCTGGTCTGTATATTTTGCTGGGAAGGTGCCATTCCGTCACTTTTTATAAAAAAAAGTGTATTAAAGGCCGGAACAGATATCATAATGTGGTTTCTGTGGATGGTTTGTGGCTGATTACATTTATAACATTTAGTTATGTGTGACTGGTGAATTTGGTGTATCTGGTTTGCTGGTAAAGAGCTGTTCTGTCACTTTTCATGAAAAAGCATTTTACAGGCCAGAACGGGTATTGGAACGTGGTTTCCGTGGATGGTTTGTGGTTGATTACACTTATCACATCTAGTTATGTGTGGCTGGTGAATTTGGTCTGTATATTTTGCTGGGAAGGTGCCGTTCCGTCACTTTTTATAAAAAAAAGTGTATTAAAGGCCGGAACAGATATCATAATGTGGTTTCTGTGGATGGTTTGTGGCTGATTACACTTATAACATTTAGTCATGTGTGACTGGTGAATTTGGTGTTTCTTGTTTGCTGGTAAGGTGCCGTTCCGTCACTTTTCATGAAAAAGCATTTTACAGGCCGGAACGGGTATTGGAACGTGGTTTCTGTGGATGGTTTGTGGCTGATTACACTTATAACATTTAGTCATGTGTGACTGGTGAATTTGGTGTATCTGGTTTGCTGGAAAGGTGCTGTTCCGTCACTTTTCATGAAAAAGCATTTTACAGGCCGGAACGGGTATTGGAACGTGATTTCTGTGGATGGTTTGTGGTTGATTACACTTATCACATCTAGTTATGTGTTGCTAGTGAATTTGGTCTGTATATTTTGCTGGGAAGGTGCCGTTCCGTCACTTTTTATAAAAAAAGTGTATTAAAGGCCGGAACAGATAATATAATGTGGTTTCTGTGGATGGTTTGTGGCTGATTACACATATTACATTTAGTCACATGTGACTTGTGAATTTGGTGTATCTGGTTTTCTGGTAAGGTGCTGTTCCGGGCTGTTATGTTTGGTTCCGGACACTATTTTGGTAGTTAAAGGGTTAATTAATTATTATATCACAAATATTATTGTTCCTAAAATTGTTCTCAAGAGTCTATAACACATCTCATTATATTTTAAATCAATTTCCTACATAAAAGGCCTGTTCCGGCCTGTTCCGTTCCGGCTTTTACACCGTTCTGATAAACACTGCCCTATATCATGCAACAGTATCACAAACATATATACATATATACCATGAACTCCACATATTTAGGGCAAGATTTATCACAAGAGGAATGCCCAGATCAGTTGAAGGGTCTTTAAACATGCAACTGATATTTATTTAAACCGCTGCTTTATAAACTCTCTGGCCATTTTGGAGTTGGCGGATAAAAATTCCCCTAGATACATTTGACCGTGGGTGATTGAGAAGCCCTACTCTCAAGCAATGGGTTGCGTGAGGGCAGGTGGCCAGACTTGCACAAGCATTCACCTGTGCAATGTTAAATATAGGGAACAAATGCACACATAATCTTTGATAAAATACAGTCAGGTTCACAACATGTGAATCCTGTCTGTTCACAGATTGATAAATCTTGCCCTTAGTAGGAGCCGGACATAGAAAAACTGCAGAATTGTATAATGGAATTAAATTGGAGTTTGTTTTTTTACTGCATGCTCTATCTGAATCATGAAAGTTTAATTTTGAATTTACTGTCCCTTTAAGGATACATGTCATCAATGGAATTGGGTTACATGACTATACATTGGATACAACAAGGAATCAACAGTCAGTGTTGCTCAACTGGTGGCCCAAGGGCCCGTATGATCACTCAGCATTAGTTTTTTGAGCCCCCAGTAAAAAGCAGAACTAAGTGTTATGTGTATCATAGTTTTGTGGTCCACAGAATACAAGAAACTAAAAATGAGGGGGAAACAACAGATAGAAGGTAACCCAGATATTTGTGTGTTGCACTTTTACACTGATAAATCTGGCACCGAATGGCGCTACCCATGGCCTTATTCAGCATTATTTTGTAAATCTCTAAATAACGAAAAATGACCATTCTTATTAACCTGCAACCTTATCTAAATCTGGTCTGCTAATACATTATAATTTATGTACTTAATTGACATACATTTATGTTTGGCCTCTTAGGCTTCTAAAATATTGATCTGCAGATATAATGTGTTAGGAAGTTGTCCTTTACTGCTGTTGGTGGAAGTAACAATGCCTGTAAATGCTAAAACAAATTGAAACCCAAGCAGTTAAAGGGACATTCCAGCTAAAATTGAAATGCACATTAGTATATTTCAATTTTGAATATAAAAATTGTTGTAATATAATTATGTTAGCAAAAATGTTTCTAATAAAAGTTATTACTGTTTTAGAGAGCTTTTACCATGCATGTAAAGCATATCCAGATATGCTTCCTGCATCAGTATTTTAAACAGTGTCCTTTGTTTAGTGAGCTAGCAGTGGCTTATATCTTCTGGTGGCAACTACTCAATTTACAATCCACCACCTACTCTCTGAGCAAACAGACTGTTTAAAATGCTGGTGGATTGGAGGAAGCCGGATTCGTCATTTCTGACGTAAAAAGAGGCTTCCGACGGCCGGGGGAATCGTTGGAGCGGCGTTCGCAATTGGAGGGTGGGTTTTTGAAGAGGGCAGTGGAGTGTCGGTTTTGATGAATTGAAGTGCCCTTGTTTTTAATAGGTTTATCCGGGCACTGATTCATCAAAATGGACCTTCACTTTAAACACTTCAAATAAAAGTGTACTAAGAAAATGCTCTAATGCATTACACAGTTTACTTATTGCACTTTATGCCATGTAAATAAAGACATCAGTTCTCTCTCTAAAAAAAAAAAAAAAAAATGCTGGTGGAGAATATCTAAATATTCTGCACATGCACAAAGTTCTGATTAAAAACAGTGATATATTTTTATTAGATACATTTGTTTTGCTAATATAAGAATATTACAAAGATGCTGTTGTTTTAAAAAAAATTAGATGTTCATCAGTGTACTTCCTAACACATTGGATTGGCTAGAGTAACCCTGTGCCTGATTGTTGTATAAGTAAATGTCATTGCTCATTCTTGTTGATACACTAGCAATTCCTACATTTCCCTTCTAGGATTAAATCATCCGTGAAGTATTGTTGACGTGTACAGTAACTGCTCAGTCTCTCATAGCAAAAAGCAACCAAAAAGGTGTGCACTTATTCATTTTAGTCACTCAAGTGATACACGCACTTATATCCTGTACTGGTCACAGGAGAAAAGTTCCATCTATAGGTTGGTTTAAATGTAATATTTGCAAGAGCAAAGCTTAAAGTGATAGTAAATTTAAATATAAGCTAAAGGGTCCTGACTGTTTTTTAGGGGGGTTTAAACACTACTTTCCTTTATAGCATCTTGTTATCATAGATTGTAATCAATAATATAAATTGAAGCATCTATTACAATTATTACCCCCCCACACACCTCGGTCCGCCTTCTGCAAAACTAAGTTTTTGTTTCCTCTCTGTGACTTTTTTGATCACTTATCCAAACTCCTGCATTACCATAATGCAACAAGCATGAACAGCTCTGCAACACTTTTTTTTGCCGAGCCGTATGGCAATGCAACGGTTTGGATAAGGAATCAAAAGATCACAGAGAGAAAAAAAATAGTTTTGCAGAGGGCAGATGGAGCGGGGATAATAATGGTAATAGATGCTCCAATTTATCTTATTGATTACTATCTATAATAATACGTTATAAATGAAAGTAGTATTAAAATAAATGGAGAGTTAGGGGCCGATTTACCAATGTCTGGTGGACATGATACACTGTAGCGTATCATGTCTGCCAGACATCGCTGAATGCCGACATCATACGATGTCAGCATTTAACATTGCACAAGCAGTTCTGGTGAACTGCTTGTGCAATGCCGCCCCCTGCAGATTCAGCATGGGGTGTTTATCAACCCGATCGTATAGGATTGGGCAGATTGATGTTCGCAGCCTCACCGCTGCTTCATAACTTCTGTTTCCGGCGAGCCTGAAGGCTCGCGCAGAAACAGGGGCCGTTCGGCCCTTAATAAATAGGCCCCTTAGGATCTACTTTTACTTATATTAAACTTTACTTTCACTTTAAGGACATGATTTATCATTGCTATTCTATATTTTCTCCTGAAAATGTGCATGATAAATAATTCCCCTATTTATAATTCAATAAGGGGCCTAAAAGTGAACAAGTTTGACTGTAAAATTCTCCTATTCTGTCCCATTCTCCTTGTAGAACATGTGCTCCAAAAAAGGTTAAATTAGATCCTTTTAGTCGTATTTCCTATTGTACTCCTCATTAATTCTCCTAGTTACAAATTTATCATTTCTTTACTCCAAGGTGGACTTAAGTTTTCCTGCGATTGCCCGCATTAAAGTTCTCCATAACCACTGAGGAGCACAGCAGCAGAAATCTATTCTCTACCAGTTGTAGAAGCCATGTTACAAAAAAGCTCTACAAGGCACAACAATAATATATAACAAAGCGCAAAAATAATGTATATTGGAGCACAAAAATAATATCTTTGGGGCATAAAAATAAGATTTAAAAGTAGAGCTAAAATAGAAGCACAAAAATTTAGATCTATTTTCTTTCATGACAGTTTGTTGAAGAGGGGCGGTAAAAAAACTACTAGTGGGGCTGTATAAATATTTCTATTGGTTTATGTATTACTTACATGGAGAATAGCTGCTTATTTTCAGTGAATAATAAGGCGCTGATACTAATCCCTTTGCGTAATAGAGTGGCTGGAAGTGATGCTGTAAATAATGAAAGCACTAAACAAATAAGGATGTGCTTTCTTTAATGAATATTGCACAAGCAAAACAGCTGAGATGTTATAGTAAATAACAAGTACAAGCCCTATACAGCTGCTGAAATGGAAACATGATGAATACATTTATATTAATTGAAGCCTTCTTTTCTACAACAGCCTTTCAGTATATTTAGTCAGGGACATATATTTATTCAAAGGGACATATGTAACTCAACATTTTTATTTTATGATTCATATAGAGCATACACTTTTATATAACTTTCCAATTTTCACTCATCTCAATGTTCTCCCTAGGACAATTTTAATGGGCATACCACCCGGGACACTTTAATTGTAAAAATCAATTAAACGTTTAGAAACAAAAATGTTTTAAATACACTTCTATTTCTCAATATGTATCTTTTCACCGCAATGTGGTTTTAAATTTCTATTAGTTTCCAAACCCACTTTGTGGGTACCATTGCAGGTTGTCCAATCAGGGCTGACAACCCAGGTTGGAATATGGCGGCAGTTAGCCGCGATGCGCATGTGTGAGCTCTATCAACATCATTGAAGACGTCACTCGCTGGAAGTCTGCTGAGTGTAGGAGACCTGCAATTGCAACTGCGCTTGTGTGAATTAGACAATCAAAATGCGCATGCGCAGGGTGACATTGATATTCATAAACTCGACATAGGATTGGACATAGATTTATAACATGTACGGCCCATATTTTAGGACTGGATTTAGTGACGTCATCGCAGAAAACTAAAATTATATTTTATAACTAAATGCAGCATTGTTGGAGTAAAAAAGTAGGTCAGTTATGTTAAATTGATGTATGTAATATGATATTTGTGGTCCGTTTGTAAGCAAAAAAAAAGTTAGTAATCCTTTAAGCTAAAATGAGCTAATATTAAAATGTTGCAATGCTTATTGCACATAGTATCATTAAATACATGTATGTTAAATTATGCAGTTAACTTGTGCTTTGGATAACTTAAAAGTATTACACTACCTCAATTGGCTACTTCATAATACTACCCAGCGCAAAATATACATGCAAGGTGTCATAACAAATATGGGTCAAAAGGCCTGGATTTCTCAACCAAGCTGTCCCGTCCATTAGGTAAACCTAGGTGGTCGCCTACGACACTAAGAACCTAGCTGCGCATTCCAATATCATACCCCCCAACTGTCCCGATTTTCACGGGACAGTCCCGGTTTTAGGGGTCTGTCCCGGCTTGCTAGCCATCTGTCTCGATTTGCCCCAGGCATTAAAAAAAAAAAAAAATATATATATATATTTTTTTTAAATTCTATTGGGCCCATACTTAGAAGCAGCTGGCTTTGCTCTCACAGGGTTAGATACCTGTTAGATTCCCTGTGGAAAAGGAATGGTGTGTGGGTTAAGCAGGAATAAGAAGGCTGTATACACTCTGACCACGGGTAATGGTGACCTCTCTAACCTACCTCTGGTAGTGATGATGTCTAAGCCCTGGTGATAATACTAGCATGCCTTCAGTTTTATACAATGAGCAGTGCTAATACCTGCGATGTGGGGGGACCTCGGTTTAGGGGTACATAGGTAGTTTATGGGTGTTAGTGTACTTTAGAGTACAGTAGTTAAGAGCTTTATAAACCGGCGTTAGCCCAGAAAGCTCTTAACTACTGACTTTTTTCCTGCGGCTGGAGTTTTGTCGTTAGATGTCTAACGCTCACTTCAGACACGACTCTAAATACCGGAGTTAGAAAGATCCCATTGAAAAGATAGGATACGCAATTGACGTAAGGGGATCTGCGGTATGGAAAAGTTGCGGCTGAAAAGTGAGCGTTAGATCCTTTTTTGAGTGACTCCAAATACCGGAGGTAGCCTAAAACCAGCGTTAGGAGCCTCTAACGCTGGTTTTCACGGCTAACGCCAAACTCCAAATCTAGGCCAATGTGTGTCATGTTTTTTAAAGCCCAGAAAAAAGTTACCACAATTAAAAAAATCCATCTTGAGGTAAGAATAACTTACATGGGGTACCCTGCAACTTTAGCTAATCCATGCCCTTTGTCACTGGACAGTTTTAGAAAATATATTATTTGTTTGTTTTTAAAAAGCTATAAATTTAGGGCTTCTAAAATATTGATGCGTAACGCCCCATGTGTTGGACATACCTGGTTCATTAGAATCTCCTTACATTAGCCCATACGACAGTCTGTAATTTTTTTTATCTCAGTGGTTCAGGCTAATGAACTAGAACAACAGGAATAACTGCTCCTGCAAAATAAATTATCCATTTTAGTCACAAACCATTTGCGCAGGTGTCTTTGCTGCTAACTTTTCTTGTTTTGTCTGCTATTGTTAATGTTGTTAAACAAAACAGAACAGGCAGGCTTGTTGGTAAGCAAGATGATGAATAGATAGGTGGAAAGATGGTGAAAAATACAACCAATACACAATTTTTAGTCTCACATGAAACTCTTGCACAGACCCTTTTTGTCAGGCATCTAGTCTACTAATTATGTCTCTTACATTAATGTTGTCTTGCAGTCTGCCTATGTACTACAAACTCAGCATCATTATGCCCAATCAGAGGCTGCTTTAGTTGATTTATAACTTCTGTTTAAATAAGATAAAACTCCACATTTAGTTTCCAATGAAGGGCTAGATTTGTGACATATGGAGATCAAAAATATCAGCACTGTTCAGCGCTAACACCAATCAAGTTAAATCAATAGCACTCCAAAGTTTGCGCTGGTATTACAAGTTTAAAGTAAAATTTTAGAGCGTGAGCGAAACACTCAGGTGCGCTAACATCTGGAGGTCAGATAAAGCAACTCAATATCCCCATAGACTTCAATCGGTCGAGCTACAAAAGCTTTTTATGTCTTTCGCTTGAGTGCTAGGCTAACCCAAAGGAATGCTGGGACAACTGTGCTAAAGTCGAAGGTCAGTAAAGAAATACTTGAAATACCCATGTTCTTCCCTAAGAAGAAAATGTACTTTTTATTTTTAAATATATATATGTTAATGCATACACTCCTACAGGACGTTTTGGAGTGTTACCCCCGTCATCAGCTAGTGCATAATAAAAAAAAACAAGCTTTACCTCTATAAATAAGCTTTCACCCAGTGGAATGCTGAACTCCCGGGCTTGGTGACGTAATCAGCACATATCTAGCTGCGATGTGACCATAGCAAATGGCACAGCATCATATAATACAAAGTGACACTCACAAATACAAATTAAATACATTTCACCATCTTACCCAGGAGATCTTCATTTTACAACAAAACATACAATCAAATTCGCAGGGGAGCACTGTGTAAAAGATTAAAATTTCATTTTAGGAATTACTTAAAAGAAACTTAAACTCTAGCACTCACAATGGTACTTTCTCTGAATTTGCACTTTAAATGGACATTAAACACTTTGGGGTAGATTTACCAATGTCTGTCTGACATGATACGCTGTAGCGTATCATGTCCGACAGACATCACAGAATATCTGCATTTATCATTGCACAAGCAGTTCACCAGAACTGTTTGTGCAAGGCTGCCCTCTGCAGATTTGCGGCCAATCGGTCGCTAGCAGGGGGTGTCAATCAGCCCGATCGTATAGGATCGGGCGGATTGATATCCGTAGCCTCAGAGCAGGCGGAGCAGTTATGGAGCAACGGTTTTTAGACCGCTGCTTTATAACAAGGGGAACAAGGGTCATTCGGCCTTTGTTAAATCTACCCCTTTGAGATGGTAATATAAAATGATAATATATATATATATATATATATATATATATATATATACATACAAACTCTACAATACTTTCATTATCTATTTTGTCCCCTTTTCCTTTAATTCCATTCTGAAATTGTGAACTTTTCAGTTCCTGTTAGAAATGGAAGTGCAGAACACTGTTATATTCCACACAGCCATTGGCTGCACACTCTGGTGACCTATTTATAATTGTCTCTAAGTGGCCATAGCAGAGAAGGTAACCTAAGTTCCAACATGGCAGCTCCTATTGTTTTATGCACAATAAAGTTTTACACTTATTTTGTCAATATTTAGCCAGTTAATGGAACTTTAAAAAATACATCTACGTTTTATTCTCAGACTAATCTTTTCTTTGAATGCATCATTCTATCTAGAATGTATTTAGTGTTTAATGTCCCTTAAAGGGACACTGAACCCAATTTTTTTCTTTCATGATTCAGATAGGGCAGGAAATTTTAAGCAACTTTCTAATTTACTCCTATTATCACATTTTCTTCATTCTCTTGGTATATTTATTTGAAATGCAAGAATGTAAGTTTAGATGCCGGACCATTTTTGGTGAACAACCTGGGTTGTTCTTGCTGATTGGTGGATAAATTCATCCACCAATAAAAAAAAGTGCTGTTCAGAGTCCTGAACACAAAAAAGCTTAGATTATTTTTTTTTTTCAAATAAAGATGGCAAGAGAATGAATAAAAATTGATAATAGGAGTAAATTAGAAAGTTGCTTAAAATTGCATGCTCTATCTGAATCACAAAAGAAAAAAATTGGGTTCAGTGTCCCTTTAAGGTGTGTTTTGACTTTGGCAACGACCAGAGCTACTGCTCAACCTATTTTTAAAAAGACTTTCACACACACTACCCTGGGTCAATGCTATTCTGTCTATGCTCTGGGTGTAATATTAATTTCTTCTAATTACAATGTATGACCCCCTGCTGCCTCTTGATCTGCCTTCAGTAGGTTTTCGTGGTTGTTCTATGTTTGATTCTGCTTGCTTCATCCTGTCAAATGGTAACTACTTTAATCTTGCTTCCTGCATGAAAACCTGTGTATGACCTTGCCTGAAAAAAAAGAGTTTCCTTATAGCTTAAGCACATGGACAGTTAAAGGGAAATTAAAGTCAAAATTAAAATCTCATAGTTCAGACAGAGCACACAATTTTAAGAGACATTTAATTTTACTTCTGTTATCAAATTGATTTGTTCCTTTGGTATCCTTTGTTGAAAAACACACCTTGGTAGATTGAGGAACAGCAATGTACTAATGAGAGCTAGCTGGTGATTGATCTCTATACATAGTATATCTCTTGTTATTGGTTCACCAAATGTGTTTAGCTAGGAGAGTTTTTTTTTTAACATTGTGCTTATAACTCATTTTCATTGGATAAATACACAGTTGTATGCAAGCAGTAGTTGAATAGTAAAATTCAATGAAACAGAGAATTTTCTTTTTGCAGTTATATGTCCCTTTAAGTGATCTTGTTATTTGTTTGCTTTTCTTAACAAATAAGGTCACTTGTGTATGCTGCCATCACTGTTGCGCCCAAGTGTCAGTATCTCTTATGTTTTTAAGTGTTTTAGTTTAATAAATTGCTTTGTGAAGAAAATTTCCAGTTTGCCATGAGAATATATACACATTAAATGCTGTTTACTTAGAGCTATTGTAACTCAAACGAATGTGAATAATATTATCCTGCAGTTAGCTGACACAATTGGATACAGTGTTACGCTATAAAAATTTGTTTGCTTTATTTCCTTTAAATTGGTACTATGTTACCACTTGAACTTTGTGGCAAGATTAACCCTTTAAGGACACAGCTTTCAGTTTGCTCAATGGTTTTATGACGGAAAAAATCTGTCATATGTCCTTAAGAGGTTAAATAATGAAGAGGACCCTTTTTCCTGCAACTAATACTTTATTTTGGTGATTTATATTGTACCACATTTATTAAGTGCATACTTGTACTTGTTTATTTGTATCACATAATACCCATATACTAAATTACTTGAAATTGACACAGCATAATTGTAAAAACCTGAGAAGAAAATATCATATGAAAATCTTTTTGTAAAAAAAAAATAAAAAAAATTTAACCTCAAAATGTCTTCAGCTAACAATAGTAAGTGCTCTGTGAACAGTTATATGAGGCCCCGTCGAGTGCCTGTGAGAGGAGGGGCCAGTGACCTCACTCGAGGCGTAGATGGGCGTGTCTTCGTGAGCCGTTGCTCACTTTTCATTTCAGCGTCGTTTGAAGAGGACCTGGAAAAGAAGCGTTACCTGCAAGAAATTTTCTACTCACCATGGCGGATCTTCAATCAATTCTCAGGACGGTCCAGGAGCTGCTGAAGTCCAAGGGAGTCGAATGGATCCAGCGAAGACTTGTTCCTGAGGAGGTCGTCGGTTCCAGAGGAGCAGCGATGGCGGGCGGAGGAGCTTCTAGGCCTGTTCGCAGGTCCCGCCCGCCTGAGAGACTCAGTCCGGCGGGAGCGAAGAGACAGGATTCCGGCAGCAGAGGAAGAAGAGCGGCTAAGTCTTCGGCAGCGGGAGGTGTTTCCGGTCAACGGGCGGTGCAGGTCGGCACTGTCGCAAGGAAGTCGGGAGTTGGAGACAAGCGTCGGAGCAGGACTGGAGTCGGCAGCGTTCCGGAGGAATCACGGTTGCCGCTTGCGGAGCCTGGAGAAGGTAATGTTTTTTCTTTTGCAGGTGAAGTGGGGCAGTATTTCGGCTATTTGGAGGATAATGAGGCAGCAATGGGGACAGTAGAGGAAGATTCCGAAGAGGATACTTCTTTGAATTTGGCGTCAATTAGGGATAAGGTAACGGCCATTTCAGGCCTGAAGGGAACATCGTTGCAGGAGGGTGTTACGGCCTCTGGGCGCATTTTCTGGACCATACGGCCCTCAATGAAGGTGCCAGTGGGGGTTTGTCAGAGGCTACTGGGAAAAGGAGCTCAACGGGCGGTAGGCCTAAGGCTAGGGTGATTGAGAGGCCTGTAGTCAATACAGCTAGGAGAGAATTAGTTTTTCAGGACCCTAGCACTAAGGGGCCTGGTAAAAAAGCTGTAAAGAAAACCAAGCATATTGAAAATTTAACTGGACCAGATTACACTGTGGCACAGGATGCTAGTTTAGATGTAGGGGTTCAGGAGGGTGGTATTTTGGAGGGCTATGTTTTCAATAGGGAAGGTAATCAATTTAACAGAGATAGGGATAGTGTAGTTAACCAGAGTTTTAAAGATTTTAGGGGGGCTGCCGGTAGGCAGGGTAATGTGTCTTTTTCCCCAGATGTTTTTCAGGATAGGTGCTGCACTTCTGGACAGACTGACGTCGCTTGTCGGAGCGGCCATGAGGAAGGTGATTCTTTATGGATAGAGGAGCAGTACAGCGACTTTGGCGAGGAGGAGGAGGAAGAGCAACTCCCATCTTGTTCAGGACCAGTTTCAATGGAGCAGGTAGGGAGTATTGATATTTTAAATCAATTAATTAAGGCTTTAGTTCCAGGAGAAGCTGGGGGGTTTATTAGTAGTAAAATGGGTAGGAACTCTCCTTTAACTGAGTGTAAAGATAGCAGGGCTAGGCCTAGTTTTGTCAGGAGTCACAGGGATATTAATGATTCTGTTAGTGGTAGAATTGTAGATAATAGGGATTACGCATCCTCTCGGTCACAGGTCAAGTCAGGCGAATGGAAGAGTCAGAAAAGAAGGTCCAGGATTCCAATAGCACGGCGTCGGGTTAGATCCCGGTCGCCTATTAGTGTCAGAAAAAAATCAGGATTCAGGAACGTCTGTCTGGGGTACACTAGACAGTCAGTCAAGGGAGAGAGTGAGACATAGGAGATCTAGATCTCCGGAAAGAAGGAGTCACAAAGATAGAGTGGTTCCAAGACATGGAAATTAATCTATTCGCCTGGATGCAAGGAAGGAGACAGGTACATCTAAGGACTTATCCAAATCTTCATCTGATGTAGGTGCGAGTAGTAGTGTGTTCCAGGGTTGAATGTGAGTGCGACTGATGACAGGTGTGAGGTTTTACTTAAAGGTTTGAAGGATTTAGTTTCCCAGATTGAGAACAGTTCACAGTCTGTTAGTGTTGTTAACAGTTCTCAGGCAAATGTTTTGGTTCCCTCGGGTCCGGTTGGTGCCTGGGTTGCGCAGAATGCAACTTCCAGTGGAAGTTTATTAGATCAGGTGGTTTTTATACCTTTTGGTGCTCCTTCTGTTGTTAGTCAGGCTAGGGTATCTGATCAAGCCTTGAAGCGCCCTTGTTCGGTAGGCCCTTTGGGTATTCATCTCGCTAAGGATGTTAAAGAGAAGATTTCGAGACGAGAGTTCGTTGAAATATTTTCTCTTCTTCCTGTGGAGCAAAGTTTTGACAGCAAGGAGGATACTAAAAGTGAATCGGGAAAGAAGGAAGATGATGATCGGAAAAGAAAATTTAGGAAGATTCCTAAAACTTTGTCCAATTGGTCTAGGGCTTTTTGTATTTTAGCTAGTGTTATTGGGGAAAAGAACCCTGAATTGTGTTCTTCTCTCTTCTGTTACCTGGACGAAATAGCAAGTGCTTGTCGTACTTATGGTGGTTTAGCTTGGTGGAAGTATGATGAGCAGTTCCGTCAACGTTTGGCGGTTCGGCCGGAGATGCTTTGGGATGATAGGGATATGGGCATATGGCTTGAGGTTATGACCCCGTTAAGGTCTGGGCAGCCCTTTCGAGGTTCGGGAGGGGTTCCAAGTGCTTCCTCATCAGCCTCACCAGCAGTGGCCTTTAGAAAAGGTCTCTGCTTTCAATTTAATGAAGGGATGTGTAAATTTGGAATGGCTTGCAAGTACAAGCATGAATGTTCCTTTTGTGGAGGAATTAATTCCAGCGTCAAGTGCTTCAAGAGGGCTAAAGCTTCAACAAAAGTCGATAGTGGCATTCAAGGCCAAATTCAAGGTGAAATTAAAAAAGATGGAGCCTTGGTTAAGATTGTACGGTAGGAGAAGGGGTATGGCTTCTGATGCAGAGATTTTGTTTAATGGTTTTAATGATGGCTTCTTTATACCATTTGTTAAGGGTATTGAGTCTGTTTTTGCTGGTAATCTTAAGTCTGCTAGGGATTTCCCTGATGTGGTTTTGCATAAAATTCGGAAAGAGGTTTCTTTGGGCAGAATGGCAGGCCCCTTTTCTGCTCCTCCTTTTGATAATCTAAGGGTGTCCCCCTTGGGTGTTGTTCCAAAGAAGGTTCCGAATGAATATAGGCTTATTCACCATTTGTCCTTTCCGAAAGGTTTTTCGGTGAATGATGGAATTGAACCTGAGTTGTCTATGGTAAGATATGCGTCCTTCGATAAAGCTTTGTCTTTGGTTAAGGAGGCGGGTTCTAACGCTTTGTTAGCTAAGGTGGATATTGAATCTGCTTTTAGGTTGTTGCCGGTGCATTCAGCGTGCCATCATTTATTGGGCTGTTTTGTGGATGGTTCTTATTTTGTGGACTTGTGTTTACCTATGGGTTGTTCCATTTCTTGTTCCTTGTTTGAAAAATTTAGCTGCTTCTTGGAATGGGTGGTAAAACAGATTTCTGGGTTGTCATCAGTTATCCATTATTTGGACGACTTTCTTTTTGTGGGTCCTTCTGGTCAGAATTCGTGTCAGGTTCTTATGGATTCCTTTTTGGCTATGGCAAGGGATTTTGGTATCCCAATTGCTTCTGACAAAACGGAAGGGCCCTCCTCTGTGATTAGTTTTTTGGGTATCTGCATTGATACTGTTATGATGGAATGCAGGCTTCCTGAGGACAAGGTGAAGGATTTGTTAATTTCTGTTGATTCTGCTTTGAGGAGGAAGAAGCTTTCTTTGAGGGAGATTCAATCTTTGGTTGGTAAGCTGAATTTTGCTTGCAAGATTATCCCAGTTGGCAGAATTTTTTGTAGGAGGTTGTCTTTGTCAACGGTCGGGGTTAAGATTCCTCATTTTAGGATCCGTTTGTCTGCTCAAGTAAAGGAGGACTTACGTGTTTGGAAGGCTTTTTTAAGGGACTTCAATGGTAATTCCTTGATTCAATCTGCAGAAGTCGTGAACAGTGAATTGCATTTATTTACAGATACTTCTGGTGCACATGGTTTCGGTGCTTTGTTTGGTAATAAATGGTGTTCAGGCGCTTGGCCCAGTGTTTGGGCGTCAGCGGGCCTGACTAAAAACCTTGTTTTTCTGGAGTTATTCCCGTTAGTGGTTGCGTTGAAGATCTGGGGTTGCGAATTTGAAAACAAGAAAGTGTTTTTTCATTCTGATAATATGGTGGTTTTTGCCATCAACCGTTTGTCTTCTAGTTCTAAACCGGTTATTGGTTTGATCAGAATGTTTGTTTTCGAATGTTTGAAACATAATGTGTATTTTAGAGCTGTTCATGTGCCTGGAAAGGAGAATATAGGGGCTGATGTTCTTTCTCGTTTTCAGTGGCAGAGGTTTCGAGAAGCAGTTCCGAATGCAGACAGTGTGGGTGCTACGTGCCCGGAGGAAATGTGGTACCTGAATTTTCTAGAGTTTTGAATATGGTGAGGGGAGCCTTAGCTCCTAGGACTTGGAATGCTTACGTGGCTGTTTGGGTTCAGTGGCTCAATAAATTGATCGGGAGGGATAGTCATGTGGATGAAGTGAATTTGCTTTTAGATTGGATTGAGGTTTTATCTTTCTTGTTTAAAACTTTAGGTTGGGAGGACTTATCCAAGAAATTTTGTATTCGTATGGCAGTGAGAGGTTTGTTAAAGAAGAAGGTAGTTTTAGATAAGAGACGTCCTTTGGTTTTTTCAATACTGGAAAGAATGGTTTTAGTTTTGCATAGAGTTTGTTTTTCTAATTTTGAAGTGTTGCTATTTAAGGTAGCTTTTGTATTAGCTTATTTTGGAGCTTTTAGAGTGTCTGAATTGGTTTCCGCGAATCGTTGGAGTCATGGTGGTTTTGATTTAAATGATGTTGTATTGAATTCTCAAGAGGTTTTGTTATGGTTAAAGAAATCAAAAAACGGATCAAGAAGGTAGGGGTTGTTGGGTTAGTTTGAAACAGATTGGAGGGGTGTGCTGCCCAGTTACGGCAGTTAAAGAATTTTTACATTTTAGGAATTGTTTAAAGGGTAGAACTTTGTTAATCCATGAAGATGGAACCTGTTTATCTCATTTTCAATTTGAAGCGGTGTTGAAGAAAGCTTTATTGGTGTGAGGCCTGTGTATTTGTTGCCTTGTAAAGAAGGAAGAGGATCGCAACTGCAGACTTATAAATGATTGAAATGTATCACCTTATATAACAGGCTATTAATTAGCATAGACTGTTTGGGATAAGGTGAAAACATTACTTTGAAGTAAGTGGTAAATGGGAAAATATAATGTCCCCAAATCACAGCAGCGAGGTTATTTACATAGTACAAGGTTCAAGGTGTTTTCACTTGTAACAAGTAGATAGAAGTTTCACAGCAACAGAGACTTACAGGATGCTGAGGTAGGAGGAGATCCGATAACAGAACAAGGAAGTCACTGCAGTAATATAAGTTGGTAAGTAATCCCCTTAATAATTTTGGGAGGCACAGCAGATGATACTGACAGCTGAGCGCTGTGACCGCAAATGAGCGGAGCTGAGTTCTGGCTAGAAGGTGGAGCAGACCAGTTGATTGACAGCGGGAGACGCTGTATGAAAATAATATAACAGCGGTGTGACAGGCAGTAAGTCCTTATAGTAGGCAGAGGAAATCTTTGTTAAACAGACCTGAGAGGTACTCCTTTGAGAAGGGAGTCTCTGGGGACAGTAGGCTGTTAGCAGGAGAAAAGCTTTTGTAATCCGCTGCAGAGGTGCAGTGAGAAAACAGATCCGTAGGTAACAGTTCCAGGATAAAATGGAGTAAGTTTGCAGAAGTAGATCAGAGTCTTTTTCTATAATCCGATGAAATGCAGAGGATTTAGAACTTATCATACAATTATTCAGAATTAAGTTGTATTTGGAGCTTGGACATTCACATAGTAGCATAGGTTAGCAGGGTTGCTGATAGCTGCTACAAGTGCAATAACTAAGCACCTGTCTGCAGTCATGTGATGACTTAAATGCAGGTAAGGAGAGAACAGGTGATGAGGAGAGCTGGAAAAAGTGAACTGGAATCCATATGAGGAAACTTGGAAAAAGTGAACTGGAATCCATATGAGGAAACTTGGAAAAAGTGAACTGGAATCCTTACAATTGGAGATTGGAGTGGATAGTAGGGAATTTGGATGCCACTCCTTTAGGATTGGGGCAGCTACGGAAGCGAGCATTTTAGGTTTGAATGAAGGTGTGGTGAAGAGGATTGGAAGATGGAAGTCTGGTTGCTTCAGGTTATATGTTAGGCCAGACTTAGTGTGTTAGTTTCTTATTTCAGCAGGTCCTCCGCATTGTTGGATCGTTGGTCACTCCTATATTTACTGGGCGAGAAAAGCAGCTTCATGTAAAGATGCGGGGTCCCAACTTTGTTGCTCATTTGAGAATGTGTTCATTAAATGGTTTGGTATTAGGGGTTTGAGGTGGGATCAATTGATAGGGCATGTTATTAGCTGGGCTAGACTTTTTCACCCTCCTTATATTCTAGTCATTCATGCGGGGGGCAACGACCTTGCTTTTATGTCTCAGAAAAGGTTAATAGATTCAATTAAGTGGGACATCATTAGATTAAAGGAGTTATTTCCTCGAATCATGGTGGTTTGGTCTGATATAGAATGCAGACTTAGTTGGAGATCAGCTTGGGATTCTCGGAAATTGGACTGCTCTAGAAAGAAAGTCAACAGGACGATTTCTAGCTTTGTGGCAAAATTGGGTAGTTGTGCAATTCGTCACGTTGAATTTGAAGGTGAAACGGGCAGATGTTTCTTTTTAAATGATGGTGTTCACCTTAACGAGATCGGTCTCCATTTGTTTAACTTTAATTTAAGCGAGGGTGTGAAAAAGGCCTTAGCCCTGTGGGTTGGTGCACGATTGTAATTCGTGCAGTGGCGGGGTGCTAGCCTAAAAAGTGCAATATTATTGTGGGTACCTCCTCAGATATGGGGAGAGATTTTATATGGGGGCGTGCCTGGCTGAGAGCCAGTGGAAGGCACGTCTTTTTGTTTAGGGCAAGCACCTTTTAAATGAAGTTTGTGATTTTAATAAAGTTTTATCTTCATTTATTTTTAATAAATGCGGGCTGCGGCCTTTTTCACCCATACTTTGTGTCCGTGTTTTATTTATATTAGTCAATTAGGTAACAATGCCTAGATGTGTGGTCAATGAGGCCCCGTCGAGCGCCTGTGAGAGGAGGGGCCAGTGACCTCACTCGAGTCGTAGATGGGCGTGTCTTCGTGAGCCGTTGCTCACTTTTCCTTTCAGCGTCGCTTGAAGAGGACCTGGAAAAGAAGCGTCCCTCCCTCCCCCTTTTGTTTTGGTAAGTGGTTGTCGCAGCTGTTGCGGGGTGCTAGCCTAAAAAGTGGAATATTATTGTGGGTACCTCCTCAGATATGGGGAGAGATTTTATATGGGGGCGTGCCTGGCTGAGAGCCAGTGGAAGGCACGTCTTTTTGTTTAGGGCAAGCACCTTTTAAATGAAGTTTGTGATTTTAATAAAGTTTTATCTTCATTTATTTTTAATAAATGCGGGCTGCGGCCTTTTTCACCCATACTTTGTGTCCGTGTTTTATTTATATTAGTCAATTAGGTAACAATGCCTAGATGTGTGGTCAACTTCAGCTACTGTCCAGCTGTTAGTTGAAGAAAAAAAAAACACAATACCCAATCAGAATCAGCAGTGCTAAGATTATGCTTTATTTTTACTGTGGTCTCATGAGATTTCACTGAAATCTCACAAGACTTCATAGTAATACTTTCTTATACTAAGGAGGGAAATAACATGCCACATGCCAGATGCAGGCTTCCTTGCAAGTCCTGGGACTAGCATCCTGTTTGGCTGCTTAAAGTCCCATTACAATGGAATGTAGTTACTGAGGAAATTTTTAGGTAAAATATCTTCCCTTTTTTACATAGAGATTTTACATAGAGATTTTCAGGTGGTATCAGATATACAGTTATGCTGCATCACTTTCAAGAGCTTCAACGTTTGTGTATCATGTCCCTTTAAAATGTTTACAAATAGCTCCCTTACTTTTATTTGTTCATCTGAAAATGTAAATACTGTAGTATTGGGAATAGAAAAACTATGTAAACAAGCAGCATAAGCAAAAATCAACCTCCCTTTGGGGGTGGGAGAGTGCCCAGCCCATTTGAAACAGTTTTAATGCAGTTACTTTAAATTTAACAACCTCTTAAAGGCCACTAAACCCAAAATCTTTCTTTCATGATTCAGATAGAGAATAGAGAATACAAATTTAAACAACATTACAATTTACTTCTATTATTTATTTTGCTTCATTTTTTAGATATCCTTAGTTGAAGAAAAAACAATGCACATGGGTGAGCCAATCACACGAGGCTTCTATGTGCAGCAACCAATCAGCAGCTACTGAGCATATCTAGATATGCTTTCCAGCAAAGAATATCAAGAGAATAAAACAAATTAGATAATAGAAGTAAATTAGAAAGATGTTTAAAATTGCATTTTCTTTCTAAATCATGAAAGAAAAAATGTGGGTTTCATGTCCCTTTAACAGCACCTTGACTAAGCACATTGTCCCTTTAAGAATATTCTACCCCAGCTAGAGTAGCGTTGGCTGTAGAGCAGTTTACCATATGTAAAACATGCCATTTTCCCCACATCTTTATATAGACATACAGACGCAAGTAGAAAATGCTTTAATGCACTATTGCTTGAAGATAAGTGTGCTTAACCCCTGCATGTTAGTCATTGAAAATCCAGCTCTTAAACTCATAGGGGCCGATTTATCAAAGTCTGGCAAACATGATACACTACATCGCTGAATGCCGACAGGATATGCTGTCAGCATTTAAAATTGCACAAGCAGTTCTAGTGAACTGCTTGTGCAATGGCACCCCCTGCAGATTCGCAGCCAATCGGCCGCTAGCAGGGGGTGTCAATCAACCCGATCGTATAGGATCGGGTGGATTGATGTCCGCAGCCTCAGAGGCAGCGGGCCAGTTAAGGAGCAGCAGTCTTAAGACTTCATAACTGCTGTTTCCTTTGCTTTATAACTGCTTTTCCTTTGCAAAAAATGTAACAGCTATAGGTGTTCCTTATCATTGTCTTCAGGACAGCACTAAAACTGGTATAGATCTAGCAATCTGTAAATAAAATAATGATAGAAGCTTCCAAGTAGATGGGTTCATACCAGGAACCTGTGACAAAGCTCCTTAAGAAACCAGAAAATTACAATGGGAATTACATATGATCTGACAGGATCACTATGTCTGTGCCTTTTAATTACAAAATAATCCTGGTGTATTTAGGGAGTATAGCACAGATAAGGTAAAATCCAGGTATATTATTAAAAATCATTATGTTAAACATGTAACTTTCTTTTACCTTTACGCACTAATTATTGATCCTTAAATTGCTGAAAGTGCCAAGTTTAAACCAATGAGAGACAGACAGTTATTAACCCTGCCACATCAAGACACTGGTTTTAACAGATAAACAAAATTGACAAAAAGTTAAACATAATATTTTAGAAAAAAAGAATGTTTCTAATAAAAGTATTACAAGTCGATGGTTAAATACCTGATTGTGCACGGTCATTGAAAAAATAACACACCCTGCTCTATCGATTGTTCTTCACTTGTAATCTAGCCCTTTATGGGGAATTACATATATTCATATCATTCATTATTTTGCTGTTTGCCTGGCATACATTTAGCTAAGACTGCAATATCATTAGTTGTAGTTGATTGGTCAGTCAGTACTAAAGTATTCTGTTTAACTTTTTGTATCTGTTAAAACCAGGTGTCTTGTCACATTGGGCTTTGCCCAGTCAATATTTTGTTCTCTACCCATAAAAATCTCCTAGAATAGGAATTTCCCCTCTCCTGCCCCAGAGTTATCTTCCTGCTTACAAAAATATGAGTTGCAAAGGCAGGCAACAAATAAAAGAGTGCTCACCCCATAATAATGATATAAATGGATAGATATTAGGGATAGAATACATTAAAGGGACAGTCTAGGCCAAAATAAACTTTCATGATTCAGATAGAGCATGTCATTTTAAACAATTTTCCAATTTACTTTTATCACCAATTTTGCTTTGTTCTCTTGGTATTCTTAGTTGAAAGCTTAACCTAGGAGGTTCATATGCTAATTTCTTAGACCTTGAAGGCCACCTCTTTTCAGATTGCATTTTAACAGTTTTTCACCACTAGAGGGTGTTAGTTCACGTATTTCATATAGATAACACTGTGCTCGTGCACGTGAAGTTATCCGGGAGCAGGCACTGATTGGCTAGACTGCAAGTCTGTCAAAAGAACTGAAAAAAGGGGCAGTTTGCAGAGGCTTAGATACAAGATAATCACAGAGGTTAAAAGTATATTATTATAACTGTGTTGGTTATGCAAAACTGGGAAATGGGTAATAAAGGGATTATCTATCTTTTAAAACAATAAAAATTCTGGTGTAGACTGTCCCTTTAAAAAAATAAATGGATTTATTAGAGCCATCTATAATTATATTTATTAAACAGAAAAAAGACTCTAGGATTCTTTAAAAACACTTAAACTCTGCCATTCTGATAATAAATCAAGTGCTGAGTGGGAATATTCCTTACCATATAGAGTAAAACAAAACGTTTTGCAACTCATATTTTTGTGAGTCTCCTACGTGCAATTACCCCTCTATGAGTGCACAAAGTGACTGAAAATAATTATTGCACTTAGAGTAATATTTTCTTTATCAGCTCTTCCTTATTATTTTCTGTGTGTGTGAGTATTTGTGTGTGTGTGTGAGTATTTGTGTGTGTGTGAGAGTATTTGTGTGTGTGTGAGTATTTGTGTGTGTGAGTATGTGTGTGTGTGTGTGTGTGTGTGTGAGTATTTGTGTGTGTGTGAGTATTTGTGTGTGTGTGTGAGTATTTTTGTGTGTATGTGTGAGTATTTGTGGGTGTGTGTGTGAGAGTATTTGTGTGTGTGTGAGAGTATTTGTGTGTGTGTGTGTGAGTATTTGTGTGTGTGTGAGTGAGTGAGTATTTGTGTGTGTGTGTGTGAGTGAGTATTTGTGTGTGTGTGTGTGTGAGTATTTGTGTGTGTGTGTGTGCATGCGAATAAAAAGTGTTGTGTGTGTGTTTGTGTGTTAGTGTTTATGTGTGAGAGAGTTTGTGTGAGTTTTTCTGTGTGTGTATAAGAGTGTGTGTGTATTTCTGTGTGTGTGTGAGATTTAGGGGCATATTTATCAAGCTCCGTATGGAGCTTCATGCCCCTTGTTTCCGGCGAGCCTTCAGGCTCGCTGGAAACAGTAGTTATGAAGCAGTAGTTTAAAAACAGAACGGACAGAAATCAACCCGATCAAATACAATTTGTTTGATTGACACCCCCTGCTAGCTTCCGATTGGCCGCAAATCTCTATGGGGCCGCATTGCACCAGCAGTTCACAAGAACTTCTGGTGCAATGATAAATGCCAACAGCGTATGCTGTCGGCATTTATCAATGTGCAGTGGACATGATACGCTAACTCATATCATGTCTGCTCGCACATTGATAAATATGCCCCTTAGAGTGAGTTTCTGTGAGCGAGTTAGAGTTGTTTGTGTGTTTGAGTTTCTGTGTATGAGAGAGCTTCTGTGTGTGTGGAAGAGTTGTTGTGTGTGTGTGTGAGAGAGAGAGTTTCTGTGTGTGTATGTGAGTTTCTGTGTGTGTGAGAGAGTTTCTGTGTGTGAAAGATAGAGAGAGTTTATGTGTGTGTGAGAGAGTTTCAGAGTGTGTGTGTTTGAGAGTTTCTATGTGTGTGTGTGTGTGTGTGTTTGGGAGAGTTTCAGAGTGTGTGTGTTTGAGAGTTTCTATGTGTGTGTGTTTGAGAGAGAGTTTCAGAGTGTGTGTGTTTGAGAGTTTATATGTGTGTGTGTGTTTGAGAGAGAGTTTCAGAGTGTGTGTGTTTGAGAGTTTCTATGTGAGTGTGTGTGTTTGAGAGAGTTTCAGAGTGTGTGTGTTTGAGAGTTTCTATGTGTGTGTATTTGAGAGAGAGTTTCAGAGTGTGTGTGTTTGAGAGTTTCTATGTGTGTGTGTTTGAGAGAGAGTTTCAGAGTGTGTGTGTTTGAGAGTTTCTATGTGTGTGTGTTTGAGAGAGAGTTTCAGAGTGTGTGTGTTTGAGAGTTTCTATGTGTGTGTGTTTGAGAGAGAGTTTCAGAGTGTGTGTGTTTGAGAGTTTCTATGTGAGTGTGTGTGTTTGAGAGTTTCAGAGTGTGTGTGTTTTTGAGAGTTTCTATGTGAGTGTGTGTGTTTATGTATGTGTATTACTACCTTTACAACATTTTCAAATGTATGCACACATTTTAGTCTCAACCAAAAATTGCACAGGTCAAAATGTTTGTGCACACACTGCTAAAACAATTAGAGGGAACATTGGATGAGACATGAAAGGACATTGAAGGGGAAGGTTGCACTTTTGAATGTTTTTTTTATTTTTATTGATGGGGCACATTTTAGAATTTCGCCCTGGGAGCAGCAACGATCTCTAGAAACATAACAGGGCCATGATGGAGCTCTGGTAACACAGCAATAGCAAATGGTTATTGTACCAGGCTATTAACCTTTATTCCATGTACTTTGCTTCCTTTTTAATGTCAAAGTTGTAAGTAGTACAGGTGTCAAGCCCTGAGGTGCCCTCACTTCACTTACCTGGTGTCAGTCTTGGGGAGTGCTAGGTGCCATGTTGGGGCTGACAGGCCAGTGGGCATGCTACTTCAAGAAGAGCTGTGCCAGTGGAGGCTTGGGGCCATGCGAAGAAGTCCTCGGCTTAGTGTGGCAGGCTGTGTGATATGCACTTCTTCTGTATCTGAAAGGAGTTGTTTGTATGTGCGCTAACAGCGCTGTTTGTGTGTGAGACTTAGGCCCCTATTTATCAAAGTCTGGCGGACCTGATCCGACAGTGCGGATCAGGTTCGCCAGACCTCGCTGAATACGGAGAGCAATACGCTCGCCGTATTCAGCATTGCACCAGCAGCTCACAAGAGCTGCTGGTGCAACGCCGCCCCCTGCAGACAGGGGGTGTCAATCAACCCGATCATACTCGATCGGGTTGATTCCCGGCGATGTCTGTCCGCCTGCTCAGAGCAGGAGGACAGGTTATGGAGCAGCGGTCTTTGTGACCGCTGCTTCATAACTGCTGTTTCTGGCGAGTCTGAAGACTCGCCAGAAACACGCGCCGTCAAGCTCCTTTCGGAGCTTGATAGATAGGCCCCTTAGAGTGAGTATCTGTGTGTGTAAACGAGTGAGAGTTGTTTGTAAGTTTTGTGTGTATGTGTGTGAGAGAGTTTGTGTGTGAGAGCTTCTGTGTGTGTGTGAGAGAGACTATATGTGTGAGTGAGAGAGAGTTTCTGTGTATATGTGTGAGTTTCTTTGTGTGTGAGAGTTTCTGTGTTTGTGAGAGTAAGAGTTTGTATGCGTGTGTGAGAGAGTTTATGTGTATGCGTGTGTGAAAGAGATCCTCTGTGTCTGAGGGAAAAGTGTTTCTCTGTGTGTGTGTGTGAGAGAGAGAGAAAGTTTCAGAGAGTTTGTGTGAAAGAGTTTATGGGGCATATTTATCAAGCTCCGTATGGAGCTTGAGGCCCCTTGCTCCATAACCGCTGCTCCATAACTTGTCCGCCTGCTCCGAGGCGGCAGACAGAAATCAACCCGATCGAATACGATTGGGTTGATTGACACCCCCTGCTAGCGGTCAGGGGGCGGCATTGCACCAGCAGTTCACAAAAACTGCTGGTGCAATGATAAATGCTGAGAGCGTATGCTGTCGGCAATTATCGATGTGTAGCGATGTGCAGCAGACATGATACGCTACTTCGTATCATGTCCGCTCGCACATTGATACATATGCCCCTATATATGTGTGTGTGTTTATGTATGTGTGTGTTACTTCCTTTACAACATTTTCAAATGTGTGCACACATTTTAGTCACTTGGCCAAAAATTGCACAGGTCAACATTTTTACAAACACTGCTAAAAAAAATTAGCGGGAACATTGGATGGGACATGAAAGGACATTGAAGGGGATGGTTGCTAATTTTGGAATGTTGCCCTGGAAGACACATTCTCTAGAAACTACCCAGATTATGCCCAAGGCTAGCCTTTTTGTCTGTTAAATAAAGTCTAGATTGGCTCCTTTAAATAAGGCAAGTGGCGGTTGGAGTTTGGCATTTGAAAAACAGCTGCAGCAAACAAGATCCAAATTTGTTTTAAAATGTTTAGACTTGGCTGATATTTTATTCTATAGCAAACTAATAAAACTATATTGTATTTATAAGGTGTTCACTGTGCATTTAAGCTGTTACCTCCCCATAACAAGCCACATACCAAAATATCAGTGTTGCACTTTCACCACACACAACATGTCAGTGACCTGCACCCCCAGTATAAGATTTACCACCCACAATTCAGTTGTAAGTACCCTCATGTGATGTCACTTCCTGCTGCTCCCTGCCCACTCTCCTAAATAACACAGAACAGCAGCTTTCTGCGGGAACACAGCATGATACATCCTCTGGCTAGTGTGAGTGGGGCAGCAGACAGTGATGACGCATTAGATAAACAGTCAGCTATGGGTGGGTATGACATGGCTAAAGGATGTATTTTTGTGCTGTGCCAATATATGCCTGACAGTTGCTCAAGGGGCATCTGCACTGGTACATTTCATATTTAAATAAAATGGTAAGTGAGAGAGGGCATATCCTAGGCACTGCACAAATACAAGACCTTGTATTGCCAGTGCGATTACAGTGTGCCCCATAGTTTCTTAATAGAAGGCAACATGTTCCTAATTTCACTGTGTGAGGTCAGCGCAAAGGCAAAATGCCAAAAGTCACACATCAGATGCTTTATTGAGTTTGAAAATACAAAAAAACATAATAGCTTTTAATATATATTTCACATCTCATGCAACTGACTGTATAGATAGATATAAAACTATTTTACAAAGAAAGATAGGATTTTGAAAAATATACATGTTAAAAAAAGCCCCAGCAAAAATAAAAATATACAATGGCCAATGGGTTAGCATGAGTCTGTGATGTAATTATTTCCATTAAAAAAGTTACACCCAAGTTTCTAAAATCTCAACTACATACAGAATTCTAGTTTTGTCATATTTTTATAAACATACAGTTTTTAAGTGTTAAGAAGTATATCAGAAATTAAAGGGACATTAAACACTAAATAAATGCTAGGCATGAGGTATGTAAAGCAAAGAACAGTCTATGCAAAGCAAAGAACAGTCTAAGAATGACATGCAAGTATGTCTTAAAGGGACATAAAACACAATTTTTTTCTTTTATGATTTAGAAAAAACATGCAATTTTAAACAACTTTCTAATTTACTTTTATTATCTAATTTGCTTAATTCACTTTATATCCTTTGCTGAAAAGCATATCTAGATAGGCTCAGTAGCTGCTGATTGGTGGCTGCACATAGATGACTTGTGTGATTGGCTCACCCATATGCATTGCTATTTCTTCAACAAAGGATATCTAAAGAATTAAGCAAATTAGATCATAGAAGTGAATTGGAATGTTGTTAAACATTGTATTCTCTATCTGAATCATGAAATAAAACGTTTGGGTTTAGTGTCCCTTTAAGTTATATTGGTGTTTTATATGCTGTAGAAATACGTGTTTATTTTTTCTCTCCTCCATGTTTTAACTAATGGTTCGCTAAGTTTAAATGCCTGTTCTTTTTCATATATCTCTGATTGAGGCCAAATAGGAACAGCTATAATTACTTTTAAAACAGCCCTCTTATTAAAGGGCCAGTAAATACAGTGGAATTGCATAATCAAGAGACAAAAAGACGACACAATCATACTTACTATGAATTTAACACGATCAGTAGATTTTTTGGTCACATTTCAAAATTTCCTTCCATTATCCTAACCTTTTTATCATGTGGCAGCCATGAGCTAATCACAAACTCATATACTGTATGTATACACTGTGAACTGTTGCACATGCTCAGTAATAGCTGGTGCCTCAGAAAGTGTGCATATAAAATAATTGTGCACAATTTGACAATGAATGTAAATTGGAAAGATTTTTAAAATGTCATGTTCTCTCTGAGACATGAAAGTTTAAAGTGAAGGTAAATTTTACGGATTGAGATTACACATAAACATTCTTCATTCTTATAATAAACTAGTCGCTAACTTTTTTTTTTTGTTTCTATGATATTTATATATAATTTTTAGTTCTAATTGTCCGTGCCATTTCTTACCAGACTCCTCCCAGCGGCTACTTCCGTCTTTTATTGTTCAGTGACTGAGAGCGGTCCCACCCGCTCTCTGCGTCGGCTAAATGCGCGTTCACATTCAAATTTCTTCTGTGCATGTGTTACTTTGAGCCGATACATAGTATTCAATGAAGTTTATTCTTCATTCTATACTATACTGCCAGCTATATCAGACGCGGAATAGAGATCGTACATTGAAATACAGAATTTTTTTGATTATATGTTATAAGTAAGTACAAGCGATTGTAAAGAAATATCTACTTACATTACTCAATTTCATCTTTCAAATGATCGACTTTTTTTTTTTCTGTTTTCCTAATATCGCATTTTAAAAACTTATTATTTTACTGCAATTCCTTTTTATTTTTAAACGCAAATTTTGGACTTTATTGGAATAAGTATTATTGTGTTTTATTATAGTTACCTTGGTAAAATGCAGGTGATACTTACTTAGACGGTGATCGCTGAGATATGATAACTTCAAAGCCTATTTGTCTAGCAATTGAAAGAGACCATGCGCGTCTCATGAACAAGCATCCTCATGAATTTGCATTCCTGACGTTGAACGCATGCGCATAGCGATCTTGTGACGTTGCAATGTTCGAGCTGAACACCACGGGGAGAAAACGATGATTGGATGCCGATATAGAGGGAGAATGTCAATCAAATAGCAGTGGCGTCACTAGGGGGGGGCGGGCCGCACCCGGGTGACACCCACCAGGGGGTGACACCAAAAAAAAATTTTTTTTTTTTTTTTTTTTTTTATTTTATTGAAATTCAAAGAAATACAATGTTGAGATGCATAGATTTTTTTTTAATAGAGGGGCTGGCATTTGTGAACATTGGTTGGACTGGGGAAGATGTAGACACACAATTTTTTTGCCCCTTGAGCCAGTGCTGCAATTTCAACAAATAGTTTTCCCGGCTGCTTTTGCTTGTTTGTACTTTGCTTCTCCCCTGCCCAATTTCGCTATGAATGTTGTGGGCATGCCGTGGGGCTTGCAAAGTTGCGCTGCTAGCCTAAACCTGCCTGCCTATCTGTGCTCACTGCTCAGTGACATGTGGAGCAGTGGAGTCACTCACTGCTGTGCTGTCTCTCTAAACGGGAACTGGCAAATCATGAGGGGATGCCTGGCACCTGACCGCATGACTGTTTGACACTGTCTTTAAAGTGAAGGAGCCACGTATGATGCCCACCAGACCATTACGGTTACGGTACACTAAGTGCACACTGAACAGGTAGGAGGGCGGGCGGGGGTCTGGGGGTGGGCAGAGTGCAGAGGTGATTGGCCATAAGAAGCGGTAGGCACGCGGCCCGGGGCTGTGCACTGACAGACTTGGAACAGAGTCAGAGAGCAGAATTTTCATAGTTTGCACTTTTCTTTAGTGATTTATTTTTAGAGTGCTCTGTTTATCTTTCATTTGATGCTCTGCTGAGCCAGGGAGCAGCTCTAGGCATGAGCTTTATAATTAATGCAGTGCAGTTATTTTGTATGTGTGTGTCTGAGTTTTTGTGTGTGTGTGTCTCAGTGTTTTTGTGTGTGTTTTTGTGTGTGTGTCTGAGTGTGTTTCCGAGTGTTTGTGTGTGCATCTGAGTATGTTTTAAGTGTGTCTGAGTGTTTGTATGTATGTTTGCCTGTGTTTTTGTGTGTGTCTGCTTTCTGGGGGGGGGGGGGGTGACACCATAACTTACCGCACCGGGTGACACCAACCCTAGTGACGCCACTGTCAAATGGCACAACATGTCGGGTGGAGGAAACTATAGGAACGGCGGATAAGTAAATCATAAAATTTATCGCTATGTACTAATATTAAAACAAAATGATGAATTAAAGTTGGCCTAAATTTTTATATATTTTAAGATGGCGTAAAGTACTTTGTTTAACTTTACCTTACCTTTAATTTTGACTTTAGTGTTTCTTTAACAACAAAATGCATTGTTTGGCAGTCCTTTATTCTAAAGTATTTTTCATCTTATCTCTTTGCTGTGACCAGTTAATGGACAGTTAAAATGAGCACCTACTCTAATCATGCAATTACAGTGTAGAATGTTGTAGTGTTGTAAGGTCAGAGTTCAGATTTCTACAGAATCCGCGCTAGCCTCTTACTTTCCAGAATTAATTACAGGAAATTAAGTCAAAATAAAAAATTAAAATACATTACAATTTTTTATTTTTATTTTGCATAAGTAGTAATCTTGGGGGAATTCAGTTTTGAGTTAATGGTGGAAAACTCCATTTGTTCCACAAGCACCAGATAACAATAAAAAAAAAAAAATCAAACTGTGTCCAAAAGGTTTAAAATGAAATTGATATGAAGGCATGAATGTGGAGAAAAAAAACTTCTTGCCTAAATTGGAAGAGCTATCCTATACTTTGGGGTAGATTTACTAAATGTCGAGCGGACATGATACCTAGCATTTGTGAAACACTATCAGGCCCATTTATCAAGCTCCGTATGGAGCTTGAAGGGCCGTGTTTCTGGCGAGTCTTCAGACTCGCCAGAAACACAAGTTATGAAGCAGCGGTCTAAAGACCGCTGCTTCATAACCCTGTCCGCCTGCTCTGAGCAGGCGGACAGGAACCGCCGGAAATCAACCCGATCGAATACGATCGGGTTGATTGACAGCTCCCTGCTGGCGGCCGATTGGCCGCGAGTCAGCAGGGGGCGGCGTTGCACCAGCAGCTCTTGTGAGCTGCTGGTGCAATGTTAAATGTGGAGAGCGTATTGCTCTCCGCATTTAGCGAGGTCTTGCGGACCTGATCCGCAGTGTCGGATCAGGTCCGCAAGCCCTTTGATAAATGGGCCCCAACGATTGACCATTGGAACAAATAAAGGGGACCCTTTAGTTGTTTCAAGCGTTTGCAGCAATGAGCTGCTCAGGCAGCCCAGGGCAGAACGCTGTTTTGCTTGAGAGGTGATGGAAACGTCACTTCTTAGCAAAACAGCGTTCTGCCGTGGGCTGCCTGAGCAGCTCAGTGCTGCGAACGCTTGAAACAACTAAAGGAACTTTCTGCATGAAGTATTTTATACTTCATGAATGAAAGTCCCCTTTATTTGTTCCAATGGTTTTTGTTTCACAAACATATGTTAACTTTAACAGATAGGTTATTTTATTGGTTTAAATTCTATAATGTAGGATTTTTGTTTAAATTAGTATATATTTGCCTTTCTCATTGGAAATAATAGTTACACATGTGAAATGAATATTCAGCCAAAACGCCCAAATGAGCAAAATTTGGCCGTACATTGTGAAAAATACGAAACAAATCTTTCAGACAAAACAATTATTTTCCACCAGTGCACATCTCTAATCATCACTGTCAGAACCCTGTGCACTGGACCTATATCTGGTTTCTTACTTTATTTTGAAGCCACTGCTAACTACGCCTGCTGACTCTGGTTTATACATTGCTGTGAGAGAATTCACCACGGATGGAATACAACAGCGAGGAGCTGATCCACAAGACACTGCTAGAACCTGAGATGGTAGAAAGGAGATTGCTCCTTTATGTACGCTGTTATACTCTTGTTTGTATTATACTCTTGTGTTTGTCATATTTAAGGGCATTTTAAGTAATAAATTGGACTTTTAACGTGAGTCATAGGTGCACTTCTGCTTTTTTTGTTTCAGTTCTTTTCTCTAGTACATCAGTTACTTTGCTCATTTACTTCTGGGACGTGGGAGAGATAGGTACTAAAATGTTTATTTCACTTTCTCTTTCTTCCTCTTTATACTTGTAAACTAATTACCAATTTTACCATTTAAGATATTATTTTTGTTCCTCTTTTTTTTTTTTTTTTGTAAAGTTGCCAAATATGTTGGTTCTGTTTACTGTTTTATTCTTGGTAAATATATTCCTCCCCTATGTTGTATCATATGTAATATGAGGACATTGGTATTTGTGATAAAGAAAAATAATTATGACTGCTCACCCTGTAAGCTCAGCACATTTGAATGGGTTGTGGTTTCAATTCGCTTACAGCTATTTCATAAAAAAGTAACATAAAGGAGCAACTTACCAAACAATTTATACTCTGCAGCTCAGTTTTAGCAGTGTCTCACACCTTCTCCCTACATGTTTGACGCACCTTATAATGTATTGCATGCACTGAGGCCCGGTTCATTGTCAATTGATTTATTCTTATGGGAGTTGTTAAATCCCATTGTAAATGTCAAATGCTCATTTTTGTCTGTAATATTCTTATTGACACAACCTGAGTTGAGTAAACATTTACATTAGCAGAAACTTTTTTTATGGTCACACCCTTAAGTTTTACAGTCTCCTAACACCACCTGGATAATTTAATATTTTTAAATATATATTTTTTTTATACAAAATATAAAACTGCATTTATAAAAATAAAATTGTTTAAAGAATAATTTAATCGTTAAAAGTAATAACTTACCCACTCTATTTAAAATTTTGTCTGCAACAATACAAGAATAATTCATAGGAGCGAGCTTTGACGACAAGAAGTTATTACTTTAGCCTTTAAAAAATACTTTTAAATAATATAATTTTATAAATGTGTGCTACTTTTTTGTTGTTGCTTATATTTCCTTTAAGGACCAGTAAAAACAGAAGATTTGCATAATCAACAAATGCATTATAATAATACAATGCAATAGTACTTCAGGTGAGTAGTAGATTTTTTTCTGACCAATTTCAAAGTTTTGTCTATTTCCATTCTTCCTGTATCATGTGACAGCCATCAGCCAATCACAAATACATATATACATATTTTCTGTGAATTCTTGCACATGCTCAGTAGGAGCCGGTGACTCAATAAATGTAAATATAAAAAGACTGTGCACATTTTGTTAATGGAAATAAATTGTAAAGTTGCTTAAAATTGCATGCTGTATCTGAATCATGAAAGTTTAATT
Organism: Bombina bombina; assembly: GCF_027579735.1. Lineage (NCBI taxonomy): Eukaryota > Metazoa > Chordata > Amphibia > Anura > Bombinatoridae > Bombina > Bombina bombina. Next base: position 485,224,951 of record NC_069503.1, on the reverse strand, counting down.
TTGACTTGAGTGTCCCTTTATTATCAAATGTTTTGTGATAAACTTACATATGCATGTAACGCACCAGACAAAGGCCAATATCCTGCTTGCACTCTTCTCACTTATGCTTCAACTGCCAACAGAGATCACACAGGTGCCCGAAACACAGCTGAGAATGTCAGGGTGAGTATGAAAAAGATGCCAGCTTTCTCATGGTCTTTGAGCATAAATGATCTTACTATTGAAAGACTTTTCTGTCACAGATACCTATATATAATTCTTAGTTTATGGTAGTTTTATGTTTGTATCATTCTATTACAGTGAGTACCTGGGGTATCACAGGTATATAATAAATGTAGGGTTGTCACATAATTCATATTTTCAAAATACAGCAAGGGTATCCCAATCAAAAAAACTGTAAACCACTGATATAGAAAGTAAATTCAGATAAACAGTAAGAAACCTTAATGGGGAAATACTTTTATTCTTAAAATGACATTAAACACTATTTTTAATCTCTCATACTGATTAATTAAATGGACATAGAAGTTCAAAAAGTAAATACTCATATGTTAGAACATTTATTTTTGCACTAATGCTTGTATATAGCTATGTATTTAACCTCTGAAAAGGGATTAAACACATAGTTAAAGGGACACTGAACCCAAATTTTTTCTTTCGTGATTCAGATAGAGCATGAAATTTTAAGCAACTTTCTAATTTACTCCTATTATCAAATTTTATTAATTCTCTTGGTATCTTTATTTGAAATTCAAGAATGTAAGTTTAGATGCCGGCTCATTTTTGGTGAATAACCTGGGTTGTCCTTGCTGATTGGTGGATAAATTCATCCACCAATAAAAAGTGCTGTCCAGAGTTCTGATCCAAAAAAAGCTTTCAAATAAAGAAAGCAAGAGAATGAAGAAAAATTGATAATAGGAGTAAATTAGAAAGTTGCTTAAAATTGCATGTTCTATCTGAATCACGAAAGAAAAAAAATTGGGTTCAGTGTCCCTTTAAGGTCTACTCCAGAGAAGACATGCATTGCTGGAAGCTAGCTGAACACATCTGGCGAGCCAATGACAAGAGACAAATGTGTGTAGCCACCAATCATCAGATAACTTGGTAGTGCATTGCTGCTGGACAAAATTAGTCATATGCTTTTCAACAAAGGATAGCAAAGATACAAAGTACAATTGACAATAGAAGTAAATTTTTAATTTTCTTAAAATTGCATGCTCTATCTGTATCATGAAAGTTTAATTTGACTTTATTGTTCTTTTAAGGAAAATAAAATAACATTGTTATATAAATTCATTAGTTATTTTATCTGCTTTTGCTAAAAAATACATCCAAAGAGTGTGCTTGTTATTTTTTATTAGAGGTTGATGGGTCTCTGTCATACTTAAAGGGACACTCAATCAAAATTAAACTTTCATGATTCAGATACAGCATGCCATTTTAAACAACTTTCCAATTTACTTCCATTAACTAAATGTGCACAATCTTTTTATATTTAAACTTTTTTTGAGTCACCAGCTCCTACTGAGCATGTGCAAGGATAAGCGTGTATGCATTTGTGAATGGCTGATAGCTGTCACATGGTACGTGTATGCATTTGTGAATGGCTGATGGCTGTCACATGGTACAGGGGAGTGGACAAAGACATAACTTTTAAAATTGTCAGAAAAAAAAAATCTACTACTGATTTAAAGTTCAGACTAAGTGCTCAGCATGCTAAGGCACTGTGGCTGAGCTCTGTAACAGCCCAAGGGTTGCAGGTTCAATCCCCGGCGAGGTCCACTCAGCCTTTCATCCTTCCGAGGTCGATAAAATGAGCAGCGCCTTGAGACCCTTACGGGTGATTAGTCGCGCTTTACAAGTACCCCATACATACATATTGCATTGTCTTGTTATCTTGCATTTGTTGATTATGCAAATCTACTGTGTTGACTGGTCCTTTAACTGGTCGTCATCCGCACAGTGCCTTAAGTGCAGATAGAACAAGGTGGTTGAGGAGGTCGGCATCACTGGAGAATCATGGAGTGCCGGTGATGTCATCATGCATGGGAATAGTGACGTCACAAAGCCCCAGAAACTGGAAGTACAGGCAGAAGAAGGTAGTTGCAAAACCCCTCAATTTAAGTTCTCTTAAAGGGACACTAAACCCATTTTTTTTTTTTAAATGATTCAGATAGAGCATGTCATTTTAAAGGAACATGAAAACCAAAATATTTATTTCATGATTTAGGTAGAACGTACAATTTTAAGCAACTTTCTAATTTACTCCTATTATCAAATTTTCTTTGTTCTCTTCCTGTCTTTATTTAAAAAGCAAGAATGTAAAGCTTAAGAGCCGGACCATTTTAGCTTCAGAACCTGGGTTATGCTTGCTTATTGGTTTGCTAATTGTAGCCACCAATAAGCAAGCACTATCCATGGTGCTGAACCTAAAATAGGCTGACTCCTACACTTTAAACTCCTGCTTTTTAAATAACGATAGCAACAGAACTAAGACAATATGATATTAGGAGTAAATTAGAAAGTTGCTTAACATGTCATGCTCTATCTGAATCATGAAATTAAAAAAAATGTGGGTTTAGTATCTCTTTAACTCCTTAGTCACCGGACCACTTTTCAATTTTCTTACCATTAAGGACCAGGGCTATTTTTACATTTCTGCAGTGTTTGTGTTTAGCTGTAATTTTCCTTTTACTCATTTACTGTACCCACACATATTATATACCGTTGTTCTCGCCATTAAATGGACTTTCTAAAGATACCATTATTTTTATCATATCTTATAATTTACTATAAAAACATTTATAAAATATGATGAAAATGGAAAAAAACATCTACAACCACCAAAAAACACCCGTGCTAAATAGTTTCTAAATTTTGTCCTGAGTTTAGAAATACCCAATGTTTACATGTTCTTTGCTTTTTTTGCAAGTTAGGGCAACAAGTACAAGTAGCACTTTGCTATTTCCAAACCATTTTTTTTCTTTCAAAATTAGCAATAGTTACATTGTAACACTGATATCTGTCAGGAATCCCTGAATAACCCTTCACATGTATATATATATTTTTTTAGTAGACAACCAAAAATATTCACATTTTGGTATATTTCATGCCACCATTTCACTGCCAAATGCGATAAAATAAAAAAATATCATTAACTTTTTCACAAACACACGCCTAGATTACGAGTTTTGTGTTAGAGGCTATGCGGTGCTAACAAGCAGTTTTCCCTCACCGCTCACTTACCTACAGCGCTGGTATTACGAGTTTTCACAAACCCGTCGTTAAAAGACAAAAAGTGAGCGTTGAGCAAAATTTTGCTCCAAATCTCACTCCAATACCAGAGCTGCTTAAGTCAGCAGTGAGCTGGTGTAATGTGCTCGTGCACAATTTCCCTATAGGAATCAACGGGGAGAGCCGGCTGAAAAAAGTCTAACACCTGCAAAAAGCAGCGTAAAACTCCTTAACGCAGCCCCATTGATTCCTATGGGGAAATAAAATGTATGTTTACACCTAACACCCTAACATGAACCCCAAGTCTAAACACCCCTAATCTTACACTTATTAACCTCTAATTTGCCGCCCCCGACATCGCCAACACCTACATTATATTATTAACCCCTAATCTGCCGCTCCGGACACCGCCGCCACCTACATTATACTTATGAACCCCTAATCTGCTGCCCCCAACATCGCCGACACCTACATTATATTTATTAACCCCTAATCTCTCTCCCCCAATGCCACCGTCACCTACCTACACTTATTAACCCCTAATCTGCCTCCCCCAACGTCGCTGCCACTATATTAAAGTTATTAACCCCTAAATCTAAGTCTAACCCTAACACCCCCTAACTTAAATATAATTAAAAGAAATCTAACTAAAAATTCCTATCATTAACTAAATTATTCCTATTTAAAACTAAATACTTACCTGTAAAATAAACCCAAAGCTAGCTACAATATAACTAATAGTTACTTGTAGCTAGCTTAGGGTTTATTTTTATTTCACAGGCAAGTTTGTATTTATTTTAACTAGGTAGAATAGTTATTAAATAGTTATCAACTATTTAATAACTACCTAGCTCAAATAAATACAAATTTACCTGTAAAATAAAACCTAACCTAAGTTTCAATTACACCTAACACTACACTATAATTAAATAAATTAACTAAATTAAATACAATTAAATAAATTACATACAATTAGCTAAATTAAATTAAATTAGCTAAAGTACAAAAAAAACAAAACACTAAATTACAGAAAATAATAAACAAATTACAGATATTTAAACTAATTACACCTAATCTAATAGCCCTATTAAAATAAGATTAAAAAAGCCCCCCCAGGAGGAGGAGGACTTCCGGTGGGGGCGGAGCCGTTAGACACGCTGCACGGCTCACGGCGCTCTAGAGAAGGGAGCGAGGAAATCTCCCCCGGCTAAAAGTTGCTTGCACTATCCGGAATCCTTGGGACCGGCTGCAAGTTCCACAGACGCTGTCTACGTCTGAGCTGAGGAAGCCCTTGACTGGCGGAAAAGCCCGGCGGTGGATACCGCAAGTACCGCAGAGGAAAACCGGCAGACCGAAGGAAAAGGACAGTAAAGTCGGGTAAGAGAAATATTACCCGTGAAGTGACTGGCCTTGCTGACTGGAGTAGCCGCTTGTAGGAGGGGGTAGTCTGCCTGCAGAGAAATCTGTAGGGAGCGCGCCCTCCTCGCGGTGAAGAGTGTCACAGCTGCATATTTGTTTGGCCTGACTGCCCGATAGCGGGAAGGAACCCCGGCTTTACCCTTACAAGGTTTTTCAAAGCGGACTGCTAAAGGTTTCTCTATACCTAATAAGGTTCACCTGGTTCACAGGCATAGCGTGTACATATGGGATATTTTGGCTCCTATGAGCTGAAGATTCACAGGAGGTGGATGAGGCTAAGTGATTCATTTGAGGGATTGAATTAACACAAGTTAGGGAGAAGTGTTATTTCCCCTATTCTGGTGAACTTTCCTCCCGCCCCCCTTCTTCCACGTATTAATCACCCTGTTGATGGTTGTGGGGTAACAGGAGCCTGAAGCGTTCTCTAAAAAAAAAAATTATTCACAGCAAAAGTGCCAAAGTATAACTGGTCTGTTTATAACTGCTGGTACTTAAATTCGCCACAATTAGCTTATAAAGCTGGACTCTACCTCAAGATACAAGATGCAACAGTACATCGGTCCCTGAGTTTTTTGAAAATTGGTGTTTCCTATTATCCAGGTTATTCCTACACTTCTTGCAGGCTTATAGAGAGCCAAGAGACTAGGCCTGGGCAATCTGGCTTTTTTTTTCCCTCAAGCTGCATATTCCTCAAGATTGGTGCATTTGTCTGCTGTTTAACAGTCTCCCTCTTTAAGAGAGAAGAGAGAGAGGGATTTGGATGGTTAATTAATGGCTAAAATTGAGTTAAATATATTGACCCTGGTTTTTCTTTTTCTCTTTTTTGTTCTTCTAATGTCAATATTGATGGGTATATGCAATTGCTTTTCTGTTAGCATAAGCTCATTAACTGTTTTTGAGAAATGATTCACTATAACACCATAGATATCTTGGTTAAATTATGAATGTTTTAGGGCTATGGCCCTTATTGATTAATTGCTGATTTTTACAGGTGTCCGCTTCTCATAATTATAATTTGGGTGAGATATTAGGCCGTAACTACACTAACCCTTATGAATATACACTCACAGTCTTTAGTTTAATACACATTCACGCTGATAATAAAAAAAAAAAAAAAACACATACACACACTGAACCAGAAAATTAACTAGGTCCCTTTTGGATTTGTTCACTTTTTCTTTTTCACATTTTCTTTTATTTTTTTTGCTTCCCACATTCACTATTAGTATTCACAGAATATATGGAAAGATATATTATACACACGAAACAGAGTTCTCCCATAATGCCACCCAAGGGCAAGGATAGAAAGGTTAGGAGTGCGGATACCTCATTGGACCCCGTATCAGAGGGGGCTATATCCCATGTGGACATTGGTAGTTTAGTATCTCAATTAACCGATGTTTTCACCCCACAATTTGATATTATTAAGAAGGAGCTCAGCAGTATTTCAACAGATATTATCTCTCTATCAAACGAGGTTAAGCAATTCGCTTCAAGGATATTAGAGGCGGAAAATAGGATCTCTGACTTAGAGGACCGGGTCAATGTACAAGATAAAGTAATCCAAGATTATGATGGCAAGATTACTGGTTTACAATTCCGTCTGGAGGATCTTGAGGATCGCTCCAGACGGAATAATATAAGAATCATTGGTCTTCCTGAGTCCCCTGAGTATGAAGATCTTATAAAGGTTACTTCTTTATTATTACCCAAAGCTTTAGGTTTCTCTGAACAACAATTACCTTTAGAGGTAGAGAGAGCTCATAGGGTCGGATATAGTAGAACAAATATGGCTAGGGGTGATAGAAGCAGAATGTGCATTTTTAAGTTGCTTAGATTCCAGGACAAAGTAAATCTGTTAAAAGCATATAGAAAGATGGGCGAATTTGTATTTGAAAAAAACAAGCTATTAATGTTTCAAGATTTCTCAATAGAAACATCTACCAAAAGAAAACAGATGATTCCGCTATGTACTAAGATTATTGATAAAGGGTTTAAGGCCTGGGTTGTGTACCCCGCAAAGATTATGTTAGAAGAAAATGGGGTTAGACGAATCCTCAATAATCCCCAAGAGGCCCACGAATTTATTAGTACCCTATAATATATTAGGGAAAATAATTCAGGTTTAGATAGGGGAATTTATGCCAAGTAAGATGGATATGCAATGTGTTTGGGTACGCGCTGATCTTTGGTGCGTTTTTTTTTCTCTTTATTATTACTTCGTGCTTACTACGAGGATTATAGATATGTTTTTGATATTTGTGGGGCACACTGATAACGTTAAATGGAAGAAAGAATCTATATTGTTGTTGAGCACTTACTATTTTAAAATTGAAATTATGTTAAGTAAGATAGAAGCGCTATGTGTCTGGGTAAGCGCTGATTTTTTCTGTGTGTTTTTTCTTTCTTTCTCTTTATGTACTCATTATGATGATTATAGTTATGCTCTTGAGGATTGCAGTGCACATGGACAGAGTTAAATGGAAAAAAGAATTTATATTGTTGTTGAGCACTTATTATTTTAAAATTGAATTTCTCTCAGGTATAGAACGAGCAGTTTTCCTTTTATTACGTAGGGTTTCCCTTTTTTTTTTTTTTTTTTTTTTTTTTCTCTCTCTCTCTCTCCCACGCCGGTCCTCTCGCCTCTCTCTTCCCCCTCCCACCACTGGGGCTAAGTTAATTTAGACCATAGCTTAAAAATAGCTCTTAAGTACACCTATATTTTTAATATGTTTAATGGCAGTTAGGATCAATATGCTTTCGTGGAATGTAGGGGGCATTACGTCGCCTAGAAAACGCAAATTGATTATTAAACATCTGCTGAAGTTTAGTCCCAATATTGTGTTGTTACAGGAAACACATTTGAATCTGGCAGAAGCTATGAAATTAAAGTGTAAATGGGTAGGGGAATGTATTGCAGCTCCAGGAGTTAAAAGAAAATCAGGGGTAGCCATCTTGTTTCATAAAAATTTAGATTATAATATTGTGAAGAAGGAGACTGACCCAGAGGGAAGATACCTGATACTACATGTTCAGATTAATAGATGTAACTTTATCATCTGTAATATATACGGTCCCAATTCTTTTTCGCCCATTTTTTGGGAAAATATTAGAAGTAAATTATTTCTGTTTTCAGCAGCTAATTTAGTTTTAGGGGGGGATTTCAATATGACGTTATGCCCCATTTTAGACAGATTGTCCTCAAAAAACCTACGAGAAAATAACAAAGTAGCAAAATATTTTAAGTCTTTTTGTCATGAACTGAATTTAATTGATGTATGGAGATTCAAAAACCCAGAAGTCCGTAGCTTTTCATGTGAGTCTAAAACCCACATGACATTTTCGAGGATTGATATGTTTCTAATTTCTAAACCACTTGCCTTATGCAGATCAGAAGCAAATATCTATGATATTGCTATCTCTGATCATGCAGTAATCTCTTTCACTTTGGCGGCCATCTCCCCCCCTAAGGCCCAAAATACGTCTTTTTTTTTCCCCCGATTTTTGACGGATAGTCCTAAGTTCAGCAACTGGTTAAAACAGAAGTGGAAGGATTATGTTACCTTCAATATAGGACAATTTAGTAAACCAGAGGTATTCTGGGAAGCAGCGAAAGCTGTATTAAGGGGGGAAATTAAGCTTTACTTATCTACTTGGAAGAAGAAAAAGCTGGAGCAAGAATTACAGTTAACAGCACAAGTTAGAAATGCGCTTAGAAAGTTCTATCTTGATCAGACAAGAGATAACTGGGATAGATATTGCAAATTGAAAAGGGAAAGAGATATCTTCTTCAAACAAAGGTCACAGGAAGATGAATTGAAAATAAATTATCAATTCAGAGGTCATTATGGGGCCTCAGCTAAATTTCTGGCTAAAGTAGCTAAGGTGAGAAAAAGTAAGAATATTATCTCGACTATTAAAAGGGGGAATATAAAATATACTAATACAGAGGATATTAGTCAGACATTTTTCAACGTATACCAACAGCTTTATGCAGAAACACAGGTTAATGCGGACAACGCATTAAATTTTTGGGCGAGTGTCAATCTCCCTAATATCTCGGAGGAGAGTTTATCAGAGCTTAATAGACCTATTTCAGAGGAGGAAGTTCTTGAGGCTATACAATCAGCCAATCTTAATAAATCACCAGGACCAGATGCTATTCCGATAGAATTTTATAAAATTCTGAAGGAGGAAGTAAAATTATCATTAGTGAATCTGTTTAATTATTATTTTTCTGCTGGTAATTCTATGTCTAATTATTTTTCGGCTGCCCGTATATCTCTGATTCTAAAGAAAGGTAAGGACCCGGAAGATCCAGGGTCATATAGGCCTATATCAGTACTCAATGCTGATTATAAATTGCTGACTGCTATTATCTCGATTAGGCTGGCCAAGGTATTAGATGGGATTATCCATCCAGATCAAACTGGATTTATGAGGGATAGGAATTCGCTTAAGAATATACGTCAAGTGACTACATTTCTAGATTATGCATGGAATTTAGATCCCAAGAACGAACAATCTAAAAAGATTTCTGAAGCAGCTATCCTAACAGTAGATGCTGAGAAGGCCTTTGATGCAGTGAACTGGAACTATTTATTTACGGCATTGGAACGATTTGGATTCAAGAAACAGTTCCTTGAATTCATCAAGAATTTATACAAAAATCCGATTTCATTTCTCTGCATCAATGGCCATTCCTCCCCTTATATTTCACTTAAAAGAGGGACAAGACAAGGGTGCCCCCTCTCCCCTTTACTCTTCAATTTAGCTTTGGAGCCTTTTGCTATCTTATTGCGGGATAGGCTACTAGGGGTTCAACTCGGTTCCTTTAGTTTAAATACTCTCTTATATGCGGACGATTTGTTAATATTCTTGGACAAGGTGCAATATTCCATCCCCATATTGTTACAATTATTTAAAAAATTTTCCTCCTTCTCAGGTTATAAAATAAATTTTGATAAGAGTGAACTCCTCTGGGTAGATAAGAAAGGATCCATCTGGAAAGATCACCCCTTTAAAGTGGTTGAGTTCTTTCGATACCTAGGTATTACCTTTCATAGAAACCCAACAATGTGGTATAAGTTAAATTTCCCTCCGATATTACAAAAAATTAAAAATGATCTCGAAAACTGGGCCTCGCTTCCCATCTCATTGTCTGCTAGAATTAATCTGATTAAATCTATTATCTTTCCTAGAGTTCTATATTTGCTCCAGAATCTCCCGTTATTTATGACCAATAAAGATATTGGTAATGTACAGTCCTGGGTATCTAAATTTATATGGGGTAATAAGAAGCCAAGAATTAGTCTTAGTAAACTGATGCAGAAACGTCCTAGGGCAGGCCTAGCCTTGCCAGACTTCAGGCTTTACAATTTGGCTAGCTTGGTCAAACTGGCCCTCGATTGGATCACAGGGGTAGATAAGTTTGTGACAACAGAGTTAGAATCGTTCCTCATCTCCCCCTTTTCATTGAAAGCGGTTCTTCATTGCCCGGTACCAAAGTTACCCTCAAACCTTAGTAAACTAATTTCCCTTAAAAATGTTATTATAGCTTGGCAAAAAACTTGTCGAATATTAAAAGTCTCCCCATTCTTTTCTGAATATCTCCCTATAGTAGGTAACCCTGAATTTACCCCGGGCATAAACCAGAGAGTGTTTAGACTATGGGCCGAAGCAGGTCTGATTTATGTTTTCCAGCTATTTGATGATAATCAGTTATCACCCTCAGAATTATTATTTCAAAGGTTTAATCTACACTGTTCGAATTTATTTGCTTATTTTCAACTAAGGCACTACATATTCACACAAAAATGGAATGTGGAATTTCTAAGGGATTGGATAGACATTAAAAATATTATCCGGCAATTCTCTCTGGGTCAGTCTTCGATATCACTGATCTATGATATCCTCCTGGCTAGACAGGGTGAATTAGGTGTAGATAATCTATATAACTTCTGGAAGAAATATTTGCCAGAACTAGGGGAGAACAGGATTGAGCGAAGCTTCACAGAGTTAGAAAAATTACAAGTTTCCATATCATGGAAAGAAGCGCATTTAAAATTAGTCAATAATTATTATCTTTCCCCAGATAAAATGGCCAGATTCTATCCTTCTCAGAATTACGCCTGTCCAAGATGTTCCTTGGATAGGGCGGATATTTTTCATATGTTTTGGTCCTGTCCAAAGATTCAACAATACTGGCAAAAGATAAGATTCTGGTATAGTAAAATCTATAGAGATATGGCACCATTCACGGCTGATGAGGTAGTTTTTCTAACTAATGCTGAGTTACGCCCTAAGAGGGCGATAAAGATATTCAATACAATTATTATAATTGCGAGACAGTTAATCACTAAAGGCTGGAAAGATCATACAGCTCCTAGAATCACAGGGTTCTTGAAAGAAATCCAGTTTCAAATTTTATTTGAATCCTTTCATACTAAATTCACAGCTGAACGTAAGGTCAGGGCTTTTCTTCTGGATTGGTCTCCATTAATTATTTCTTACCCATTACAGATTCAAAGACGTATTTTACAACCCTTCTTAAATTCTATAGCTTTTTTGGAATTGGTTATATTAGAAGTATTCCCGTCAACATGGATATCGGGTCCCCGGGAGATAACACTATGAAAAAGTAATAGGGGAGGTGGGGGGTGGGTGGGCGGGCGAGGGAGAGAGGTGTATAGAATAGAGAATTTTTTCTTCTTTTCCCTTTTTTATTTTTTTCTTTTCCTCCCTTTTTTTTTTTTTTTTTTTTTTCTCTCTTTTTCTTTTTCCCCCTCCTCATTAGTGGTTTAAATATTTATAAAATTTCCAGCGATATAATTGACTAGATGCTAAAAAGTCAGGTATTAGTATTCACTTGTTTCTTTGTATGTTTGCTTGATATTATTCACTATTGTCATTATTTGTATTTCTGTTTTTCTATATGTATGATGGCCTTGCATGGCATAATGAAATACAATTCGACATATATTTACTTTTTATGTTCTTCTTGTTGCTGGAACCAATAAAGATATTTGAAAAAAAAAAAAAAAAGCCCCCCCAAAATAAAAAAAAAAACCCTAGCCTAAACTAAACTACCAATAGCCCTTAAAAGGGCCTTTTGCGGGGCATTGCCCCAAAGTAATCAGCTCTTTTACCTGTAAAAAAAAAATACAAACAACCCCCCCAGCAGTAAAACCCACCATCCACACAACCAACCCCCCAAATAAAACCCTAACTAAAAAAAACCTAAGCACCCCATTGCCCTGAAAAGGGCATTTGGATGGGCATTGCCGTTAAAAGGAGCGGGTCCATCTTCAAGAAATCCGACGCGGAGCATCCTCTTCTGGCAACGACTAACACAGAATGAAGGTTCCTTTAAGTGATGTCATCCAAGATGGCGTCCCTTAGATTCCGATTGGCTGATAGAATTCTATCAGCCAATCGGAATTAAGGTAGAAAAAATCCTATTGGCTGATGCAATAAGCCAATAGGATTGAAGGTAAATCCTATTGGCTGATCCAATCAACCAATAGGATTGAGCTCGCATTCTATTGGCTGATTGGAATTCTATCAGCCAATCGGAATCTAAGGGACGTCATCTTGGATGACGTCACTTAAAGGTACCTTCATTCTGTTTTAGTCGTCGGATGAAGAGGATGCTCGCGTCAGATGTCTTGAAGATGGACCCGCTCCGCGCCAGATGGATGAAGATAGAAGATGCAGTCTGGATGAAGACTTCTGCCCGTCTGGAGGACCACTTCTGCCGGCTTGGATGAAGACTTCTGCCCGTCTGAAGGACCACTTCGCCCGGCTTGGATGAAGACGTCTCCCGGTAAGTCGATCTTCAGGGGGTAAGTGTTAGGTTTTTTAAAGGGTGTATTGGGTGGGTTTTATTTTTAGGTTAGGGACTTTGGGCGGCAAAAGAGCTAACTGCCCTTTTAAGGGCAATGCCCATCCAAATGACCTTTTTAGGGCAATGGGGAGCTTAGTTTTTTTAGTTAGGGTTTTATTTGGGGGGTTGGTTGTGTGGGTTTTACTGTTGGGGGGGTTGTTTGTATTTTTTTTTACAGGTAAAAGAGCTGATTACTTTGGGGCAATGCCCTGCAAAAGGCCCTTTTAAGGGCTATTGGTAGTTTAGTTTAGGCTAGGGTTTTTTTTATTTTGGGGGGCTTTTTTATTTTGGGGGGCTTTTTTATTTTAATAGGGCTATTAGATTAGGTGTAATTAGTTTAAATATCTGTAATTTGTTTATTATTTTCTGTAATTTAGTGTTTGTTTTTTTTGTACTTTATTTAATTTAGCTAATTGTATGTAATTTATTTAATTGTATTTAATTTAGTTAATTTATTTCATTATAGTGTAGTGTTAGGTGTAATTGTAACTTAGGTTAGGTTTTATTTTACAGGTAAATGTGTATTTATTTTAGCTTGGTAGTTATTAAAAAGTTAATAACTATTTAATAACTATTTTACCTAGTTAAAATAAATACAATCTTGCCTGTGAAATAAAAATAAACCCTAAGCTAGCTACAATAAAACTATTAGTTATATTGTAGCTATCTTAGGGTTTATTTTACAGGTAAGTATTTAGTTTTAAATAGGAATAATTTAGTTAATGATAGGATTTTTTAGTTAGATTTCTTTTAATTATATTTAAGTTAGGGATTGTTAGGGTTAGGGTTAGACTTAGATTTAGGGGTTAATAACTTTAATATAGTGGCGGCGACGTTGGGGACGGCAGATTAGGGGTTAATAATATTTAACTAGTGATTGCAAGGCAGGAGTGCGGCGGTTTAGGGGTTAATATATTTATTATAGTGGTGGCGATGTCCGGTTCGGCAGATTAGGGGTTAAAAATTTTCTTTTAGTGTTTGCGATGTGGGAGGGCCTCGGTTTAGGGGTTAATAGGTAGTTTATGGGTGTTTGTGTACTTTTTAGCACTTTAGTTATGAGTTTTATGCTACGGCTTTGTAGTGTAAAACTCTTAACTACTGACTTTAAAATGCAGTACCAGTCTTGACAGGAGAGGGTCTACCGCTCACTTTTTGGCAGACTCGTAATACTGGCGCTATGCAAGTCCCATTGAAAAAAAAGGATACACAATTTACGTAAGTGGATTTGCGGTATTGCCAAGTCTGGCCAAAAAAGTGTAAGCGGTACACCTGTACCTGCAAGACTCGTAATACCAGCGAGCGTTAAAAAGCAGCGTTAGCACTGGCTAATGCTGCTTTTTAAGCTTACTGCAAAACTCGTAATCTAGGTGTTAGGTTTCTCACTGAAATTATTTACTAACAGCTTGTGCAATCATGGCACAAATGGTTGTAAATACTTCTCTGGGATCACTTTTGTTCAGGAATAGCAGACATATATGACTTTGACATTACTTTTTGGTAATTAGAAGGCCGGTAAATGTCGCTGCACACCTCACTTGTATTATGCCCAGCATTGAAGGGGTTAATTAGGTGGCTTGTAGGGTTAATTTTAGCTTTAGTGTAGAGATCAGCCTCCCACCTGGCACATCCCACCCCCTGATCCCTCCCTGACCCCCTTCAAACAGCTCTCTTCCCTCTACCACCTCACAATTGTCACCTCCATCTTAAGTACTGGCAGAAAGTCTGGCAGTACTATTATTATTATTATCATTTATTTGTATAGCGCCGCCAAATTCCGTAGCGCTGGGTACAGTGATAGGGGTATACAATGACAAAGATTTGTGATAAAATACAAAATATAACAAAACGAAACAAATCTAGTACAGGAGGAAAAGGGCCCTGCTCCGGAGAGCACACAGTCTATAGGTAAAATACAAGGTTTTTTTTAATTTATTTTTTATATATATGCTGCAGTGTTGGATCCCTCCTTAACCCCCAACCTCCCTGATCCCCCCCAAACAGCTCTCTAACCCTCCCCCCTCTAGCTATTTGGCACCATCTTGGGTACTGGCAGCCGTCTGCCAGTACCCAGTTTGCAAAATGTTATGCTTTTTGACCATTTTTTGTAGTGTAGCTGCCCCCCCTCAATACCCCCCTCCCAGATCCCTTTCCCAACAAACATTTATTCCCCCCTCCCTCTCCCTTCTTCCATCTCCCTCCTGCATACTCATAGTGAAAGTGGTTTGGTGTAGCATGCGCACACGTGCCCCCCCCCGCGCACGCTCCCGACATCTGCCACAACAAGGAACAGGAAGTGCTGCCCACCCGCCTCCCTCGTATCACTCCCACCCACCAATGATCAGCACTATCACTATTGCTTAAAAAAGGCTTAAAAATGCTTAAAAAGGGTATTGCATGATGCCTCAATATTGAGGCATCGCTGCAATAGCCTGAAAGTGACTGGAAATGATCAGGATCTTTTCCACGGCTTGAAACCCCAGAGGACGTGCCAGGCATGTCCTTGGTCGTTAATGACTGTATTTTGTAGGACGTGCCTGGCACGTCCTTGATCGTTAAGAGTCATAGAAATCCCTAAGACCTATTACTTGTAAAGAACGTGCCTGCTCTTTTAAATGGTATGTGTCTTGGAGGTATAGAGTGAGCACAATTTAAAAAAATAAGGAAATAAAGAACACACTTTTTAAATGAAGAGTTCTCTAGACTAAAAGGCCAATAGTCCCAAGAACCCTTGTTTTAAAGCCTGGAAACCCCTCTTTCAAATAAAGCCCCTATATAGGTTTTAATAGCCAGGTGATTACTGTAGCATTAGTGATCACCTGTCGTGATTAAATGTGAATTTAAAGAAAAGGCTCATGGGAACCCCATCATGCAGTTCAAAATGTATGTGCATATACCCAAAGGACCTTATTTATATGAGGATAAACCCTTCTTCTTTTCACTATAGGGTTTAGAAAAAAAATACCCACTTGCTATTGTTTACAACCTTGTTTATTAAAATTTTAACAAAAATATGCAATTTTTTCACTTTTTTGTTGTAGATTTCTCATGTTATCATATATTCATAAAATGACCTACCATAGGAGCATCTAAAAACTCCAACAAACCTCAGCACAGGGGTGTGCAATGGCTCAGCAGCTAAAGAGTTAAGTATGGGAATATGTTACATGAGCCTGCAACATTCTACACTGTGATGGGTTAGCTCAGAACACAGACACAGTAAGATATGTCCCTAAATGCTCTTAATTTGCAAAAGTATGTCAATTCTGCTAACAAAATTATTTTAAAACATATATTTTCTAATGCAGTGCTTAATTTATGATATCTGCTATGAGTTTAATGTCCCTTTAAAGTAGAGTGACCATATTGCCGCTTTAATAAGGGGCACATATGAAAAATACATATGTCAGGGACGGGTCTTATAATGGAACTTATTCAAAACATTTCTTTAAACAGCCCTGACATATGTATTTTTCATTTGTGTCCCTTTTTAAAGCGGCAATATGGTCATCCTACTTTAAAGGGACAGCCTACTCCAGAATTTGTATTGTTTAAAAAGATAGCTAATCCCATTATTACCCATTTCCAGTTTTGCATAACCAACACTGTTTTATTAATACACTTTTTACCTTTTTACCTATGCGATTACCTCTGCAGACTGAACCCTTATTTCAGTTCTTTTGACAGACTTGCATTTTAGCCAATCAGTACTGACTCCTAGGGAACTCCACGAGAGTGATCACAATGTTATCTATATGGCACACACAAACTAGTACTGTCTAGCTGTGAAAAACTGTCAAACTGCACTGAAATAAGAGGTGGCTTTAAAGAGCTTAGAAATTAGCATATGAGCCTATTTAAATGTAGCTTTCAACGAAGAATACCAAGAGTACAAAGCAAATTTGATGATAAAAGTAAATTGGAAAGTTGTTTAAAATTGCATGCCCTATCTGATTCATGTAAGTTACATTTTGACTAGACTATCTCTTTAATGCACTACTATGACATTCATATACAGGGTTCACCTATGTGATATGTATGAATGAGTTATTAAAATAATCCCATTAAAATACTGTGCATAATATTCTTTCTTCAAGAAGAATTTCCTATTGCAAGATTCTAGTACGATACAATACTTTTTATTCAACTGTAACCAACCAGACTTGCCCCATGTCAGTTTGTGGTAAGAAAGATATATTTTATACTGTAAGGAACAATTATAAATGAGCATACACATACAATGGCTTCTTGTGCCACCTACTGATCAGATTTTACAACCACACTTTGATGGACAAAAACCTGGGACCATGAATTTATTTGTATTCCAATCTTAATATACTTGCAGAGCTCCTTCACTGATCTAAGCAATCATTATTAAAAATAGTTGTTTTTTTATCATAGAAACGTTACACAAATTGAGGACACACAAGAAACAAACACTGCTAATTCAATTGTGACTCAAAGTCATTGAAAATGCAACAACAGCCAAAATATATGTAAAATGTGTCCCAAACATCAAAATAATATGATTTTCCGTAAGAATAAGAGTAACTGAACTCAGAGGCGTAACTAGAAACCACAGGGCCCAGGTGCAAGAATCTAAAAAGGGGCCCCCACCTCCCCCCCAAAAAAGTTGAATTTGATACATATCTTTTTTTTTTTTTTACATTTAACGCATAAAAAAAAATGTGGGGGGGGGGCGGAGTCAGCCAGCAACGAGGATAGATGTGTTTTTGCTTAGCTCTGCTGCTCCGTGCATAAATATCAACACAAAAAAGCATTACTACTATTATCTAAGTGCTCTTTTTTGCCAGTTAAGCTTCTAACTATCTGTAGGTGATTGTTTTGATAGTTATGGCCAGACTCAGTGCCTGATTAACTGCGCAGAAGGATTCAGACCCGGAGCACTGGAGGCCTCAGGGCGCAGTTAAGTAGTATCGGACCAGCAAACAAGTAGCAGCAATAACCTGTACACCTCTGACACGTTCTACATATTTAACCATGGAGGATGCAAATATCGCCATTCAAAAAACTATTATCAGAGCTAGATCAGAAGATGTCTGCAGGATTCGAAGATCTCAGGCTTATAGTGAAGGGCGCACACGTGGAAGCGGCCATCTTTACATTGCAGAAGCATACTATGACCGAGGAGCAGCGAGGGGAAGCGCAAACAAGTGCGAGCCCGTCTGTGGGAGAAGATGAGCCTTCACATACCGCGAGGAGCACATCAATGACTCTCATACCCTCCACTGCAGATCTAGCCATGGAGAGCGTAACTGACACTGGACGGGAGATTGTTTGCATTAGTGTTCAAGCAGCCGGAAATACTGGGGGTTTTGAGCTAAGAGATCACTGTGCTACTAATTCTCCGGGGTCGGACCGACATTTGGGAGCTTCTACAGACCATGGTTCTTTTTACCACAGCCACCTCAAATTTACCAGTGGAGACATAAGTACAGCTGGGGGCTTGGAGAGAGAGTACCGCACTAGCAGACTTTCCGATAACATAAAGTTAATGGTTGCTGGCATTAGCTTGTCAAATCAGGAGCTCCATACCAGGTGTGTTGCTTTGGCTTATATGTCGGACTATGCAACGGAGGTCATACTGCCTCAACTCAGACTCGGTGTGGGTTAATGTTTCACAGACCCTGATCTTACATTTGTGGGACTTTAGTACACATCCTCATGAGCAGCTTAAAACGATACTGGAACAAAGATGTTAAAGTACAGGGAATTGTACTGGATTCATGAGTTAGGGACTATGACCCGTAATGGAATGAACAGGGAAATGGATTGGAGTATATGCCAGTGAATATTAATAAGTATACACTTAACAACAAAATGTCTTTTGTTCAAGGACTGGATGTTAAAAATGCAAAGATACAAAGAAATTTATTTGACTAACTTCTCTATATATCCTTTGTTGAAGATCACCTTGAATGTTTTTTGAAAATTTGGGTATATGTCAGTTAATATTAATAATTATACACCTAACAACGAAATGCTTTTTGTTCAAGAACTTGATGTTAAAAATGCAAAGATATAGAGAAATGTATTTGACTAACTTCTTTATATATCCTTTGTTGAAGGTCACCTTGAATGTATTTTGAGAAATTCATAAATTAGCCACTAGATGGCATTGAGTTCAGGAAAGGATAACTAAAGGTTAACACAGGTGAAATCAGGTGTCTTTTGTTCAAGGATTGGATGTTAAAAATGCAAAGATACAAAGAAATTTATTTGACTAACTTCTCTATATATCCTTTGTTGTAGGTCATCTTGAATGTATTTTGAAAATTTGAGTATATGCCAGTTAATATTAATAACTATACACCTAACAACAAAATGTCTTTTGTTCAAGAACTTGATGTTAAAAATGCAAATATAAAGAGAAATTTATTTGACTAACTTCTTTATATATCCTTTGTTGAAGGTCACCTCGAATGTATTTTGAGAAATTCAGAAATTGGCCACTAGATGGCATTGGGTTCAGGAAAGGATAACTAAAGGTTAACACAGGTGAAATCAGGTGTCTTGTTCAAGGATTGGATGTTAAAAATGTAAAGATACAGAGAAATGTATTTGACTAAATTTTCTATATATCCTTTGTTGAAGGTCACCTTGAATGTATTTTGAAAATTTGAGTATATGCCAGTTAAGATTAATAACTATACACCTAACAACAATCCTTTGTTGAAGGTCACCTCGAATGTATTTTGAGAAATTCAGAAATTGGCCACTAGATGGCATTGGGTTCAGGAAAGGATAACTAAAGGTTAACACAGGTGAAATCAGGTGTCTTGTTCAAGGATTGGATGTTAAAAATGTAAAGATACAGAGAAATGTATTTGACTAACTTCTTTATATATTCTTTGTTGAAGGTCACCTTGAATGTATTTTGAAAAATTCAGAAATTGGCCACTATATGGCATTGAGTTCAGGAAAGGATAACTAAAGGTTAACACAGGTGAAATCAGGTGTGGTAGGCGGAGCTTCAGCTTATTTAAGGTTAGATTTTAATGTTTTATGTTAGACATGAATAAGGACATGGGTCCGAAACGTTGTCTGTTTTAATTGGCACAATAAAGCAATAATGTTTTAAATACAGTTGGTGGTGCGGCTATATCACTCCTTTGAACTGTATACTTTGGACCATGGTGCAGGTCTAATAGCTAGCACACCTGCAAACAGTTTGTTGCATACCCACAGGTCGGGATTACCTTGGTGCTTGTGCATTCTTCTTATTTAAACGATACTGGGTCATTGGACTAATCCCTCCATAAACATGGATAAACTATTTCAAAACCCTTGTTTACGGTTTTCTGGTATTGTATTTCTAAGTGATCTGTTTGTTATAATAGTTCTTGAAGGATTATGTTCAACTTGGTTCTATATGTCATCCTCGTCAGAGGTTTTGCTGTTAATATAGAATGATGTGCACAACAAATGTTTATGTCCCCACATGTAATGCCCGCTACACTGTTAACATGAATCCAGGATATACCCATATATAGTAAATACCCCCTGTCCATTCCTGCGCTTTTATATAGGAAGGACCCAGCAATCCTTGATAAGCATCTGACTGTGAAAGCCATAATACTATGACCTCTCAACCTTCTATGCTCCCCCCATCCTAAACCAGCAATAATTTATCTAGGCCCATAATTAATTCATTCAGGCTTGTTTAACACAGTTTGAGACTGGGAAGTTTAGGCCTAACTTATTACTATCCTAGCTAGAATCTTCATTTAACTACGCTATCCCTCGGAGCATCCTAATTTACAAACCCTTTCTTACCCTCGGCTCTCTACACTTATTATTATAGATGTTTTCTTTACAACATATAGGGGGCTATGGGGGTTAGTATTGCTTACCGATGTATGACTATTTTTTCAGTTGCGCACATCTCACTGTCCTACCTACCTGAATTATGGCAAAGATATATTCTTTTATGGATAGCTTATGCTAATACCCATAGCACCTGTTCTCTTAATTGCCCTTCTATGTTCCGGAAAGTCCATCTCTATGATTATGGTAATGCTTACTAAATTTGGAATCCTACCCTGTCTCATGAGCCTTTTAGATCCCCTCATGTCATACCTATTATACCTAGCTTTAATTTAATGTTACTAGCCATCGGAGCATGTTTAGGCACTATCCCATGATAGGGAGGTACTATGGCAAACTATACAAAACAAAAATAGTAAGGTTTCGTTGTAAGCTTAGCAATGTGTGAAACTATGCTATACTAGAATTATGGTGTGCCATGTTAGCTCTAAAAATAGGTTCCATAGGCCTCTGCCTATATGATAATCCCTTAACGCCTAATGTGACTCATGTATTAACGGTTCATCACTTGATTCCTTTATTTCAACATGCTCTTCATGTGAGGTTGATATATATTTTCAGGACTTATCCTTGTTGTTAGTGTTATAGCCAGCTAAGTACTTTGAGATGATATCATTAGCTGAGTAACCTTATATTTATAGCTATCCAATTTGTGAGTTTATTGACTAGTTTCATAAGTACTACTAATATGTCAGTTAATATCTGTTAACTAGCCCATCTATATATATTCAGAAGTTTGTTACTTCCTTAGCTTGGTATTTAGTTTGGAGGTTTGAATATTTAGTATTAATTACTGTCATATTTAGCTCCAATTCATATGTGCGAACTGTGGGACTATACATATTATCTATTGGCAGACACACGCAACTGGCAAGCACTGTCACTATATAGAAGGATACTGTTAGTCCATTATATCTGCAGAAGGCTCTCAATGCTTATACCCTTAATTCCTATACTCAAACGTTTAGAGGCCTAAGAGTATTTACCAGCCTGGCAATCTGGCTGGCTCCACCCTCCTCCCCCCCCCCCCTTTTTAACTCATTTTGGAGCGGCTCTCAACCCGCTGGCTTTCTCCCTTCCCAAAACCCATGAAGCCAACCTTCGCCTTGCCTCAATATGTTTCAAATTAACATCCTAACGACATGTCTTCTAAGTACAACGCGGGGGGGATCATTTTTAATCTTCCTTTATGTATAATATGCAAAACTGAAGTCTCAACTTAGGATTGTCCAAATTCCTTGCTAACGCTTTAAATAAAGGGGCTTGAAGGGTCCCCTCTATTATTTTTATTGCTTAGGTCAACCTTTATTGCTCTTTCAATATATTTAGCCACTCTGGGCTCCATCACCCAGATACTAACTGTCAT
This sequence comes from Bombina bombina, assembly GCF_027579735.1. NCBI lineage: Eukaryota > Metazoa > Chordata > Amphibia > Anura > Bombinatoridae > Bombina > Bombina bombina. Next base: position 485,203,202 of record NC_069503.1, on the reverse strand, counting down.
CTTGCACTACTTTTTAAATTCATAAATATATATTAGGTCGTCACTAATTGTATTAGTTGACTTGACAATACTCCTGTAATTGCAATGTACACCTTTTATATATCATGGTCTTTGGATATATCTCATTTGTTACAACTGTTTATGACTTCAATAAAAAATTATTATTATAAAAAATAAAAAAAAAATGTGAATCAGATGACATGTCTGCAAAAGGAGGTACCCTGTGCCCACAGTCTGTGAGATGGCCTGACCCCCTATTACTGTATATAGTGACACTGTAACCCACCAGTACTGTATATAGTGAGTCAGTGACACAGTCTGTAATGTGCCGGTGAGATGGCTGGCCTGACCCTACCCGCCCAGTACTTTATAAAGTGACCACAGTAGTCAGTGACATGGTCCAGTCCCCCCCCCTTACTGTATATAGTGTTACTGTATAGTGACACTGTTTACCCCTGCCCCCCCCCCATGCTATAGTAACAAGGTCTGTAATTTGCTGGTTCCACAAACATATCACACACATACATGCATGCATAAATACACACACAGTCACATACATAAATATACACACAGTCACATACATACCACACACACACGTAACATGCATAAATACACACACAGTCACATACATACACATACACACATACACACACACATGCATAAATACACACACAGTCACATACATACTACACATACACACACACATAAACACCAATAGGTAAAACAGAGACACTAACCCCTGTAGTCAGAGACTCTAGTGAGGCATCATGTCACACTCACATGATATCAGTGCGGGCCGTAGCAGGTCAACGTTTTTTATTGAGGGAAAAAAATTTTTATTTTTTTTTTAAGCTGGGCCCCCACCATCAGGAGCCCAGTCGCAGTTGCGAACCTGTGCACCATCTGTAGTTTATTAAGGTGATAAGTCTGTCAAAAAGAAGAAAGAAATGTACCAGCTTCCTTCTTTTAAACACCAAAACTCTTTTACCCAACATTTCACTATTAGACCAGGAAATTTCAATGTAACCTTGTTATTTCCACACCTGTTATTGTATGTCTGAGGACGGGCTGTGTGGCCCGAAAATGTTCACATTAAAGTGACACATTTGAAAATTATTCCACTGGAATGTGCTTTAGTCTTTTAATATTAAGCCTGGCGTGCTATCTGTTTGGCATATATATATACAAGTTATCTGATGAAGGGGTGAACACCCCAAAACGTCACTTGTTTATATGGAATAAAACACTTTTTATTTCACCTGTATCAAGTCCAGTGAGGTGGCTTGTGTTATAACTTGGATATTTTAACTTTCTATAGCACCCTGGCAAAATTGAAATTTACTGTTCGTAGGGAGTTGCACTTATTTCAGTGGATTATATATATATATATATTATGTGGTGCAATATCTTACTGATGCATTACTCATCGCAGTTTGTTTACATAGAAGTACGTTTTCCCCCATTAATAACATTTCTATATTTGGTTCACTGACTGTTAAAGGGAAAAAGAGTTATAAAGCAAATGTAAATTAAACTTTTATGGTTCAGATAGAATATGCAATGTTAAAAGATTTTTATCATCAGCTTTACTTGTTCTCTTGGTATCCTTTGTTTAAAAGCATATCATAGGTAGGCTCAGGAGCAGCAATGCACTACTGTGAGGCTAGCTGCTGATTGAGTGGTTATGCTCATACATTTTTCATTGACTTTCCAGGTGTGTTCACTTAGGTCCTAGTAGTGCATTGCTTTTCCGGAGCTGAGTTTAAAGGACTATTACATACTTAAACTGGACAGTCTAGTCAAATTAAACTTTAATGATTCAGATAGGGCATGCAATTTTAAAACAACTTTCCAATTTACTTTTATCATCAAATTTGCTTTGTTCCCTTGGTGGTATTTTTGAAAAGCTAAACCTAGCAAGGCTCAAACTGATTTTCTAAACCGTTGAAAACCGCCTCTTAGCTCAGAGCATTTTGAAAGTTTTTCACAGTTAGAACAGTGTTAGTTCATGTGTGTCATATAGATAACATTGTGCTCACTCCCGTGAAGTTTATTTAGGAGTCTTCATTGATTGACTACACTGCATGTCAGTCAAAGGCACTTAGATAAGGAGGCTGTCTGCAGAGGCTTAGATACAAGGTAATCACAGAGGTAAAAAATATATTAATATAACTGTGTTGGGTATGCAAAACGGGGAATGTGTAATAAGGGATTATCTATCTTTTTAATAAGAAAAATTTTGGTGTAGGACTGTCCCTTTAATAATAATAATAATAATAATAATTGCATAATCAACAAATGCATAGTAAAGATATAGATGCAACAAAACATACTCTGAATTTAAAACAGAAAACAGTTTTATTTCTGATACATTTCAAAATTGTTCAGTTTCCCTGTTCCCATAATATAATGTGACTGCCATCAGCCAATAACAGACTCATATATCGTATACACTGTGAACTTTTGCACATGCTATTTTGCAATTTGATAATGAAGTAAGTTGGATTTTTTTTTTATTTTTAATTGCAGTTATATGCAATCATTAGAGTAATAATAACATAATCTAACATATACAGCATTTTCTTTATACCCATTTAAAACTATGATAAATTGATAACTTATATATAGAAAGTTTAATAATATAGATAAAAAAGTAACATTTACACTTTTTGTAGTGAAAAGGTACATAGTAAAAACAAATCCTAAAGAGAAAAACTCTGGGTAAGAAAAGATGCTAACAATATCACATTTTCAGTTATTAGCATTCCATGCATTCATTACATCATTATATTATAGATTACAATTCATTCCATTGCTAATAATGAAAGAGACTGAACTCAAATTAGATTTTTCTCACCAATTTACCAACTTAAGACCATGGTTATTAAAGTGTGTAAGAAATTAGAAATATTAAAAGACAGTAAAATATGTTACACATCCCAAAAAAGTAATATAGCACCTAGATAATTCTTCTTGTTGTACAATTAAATTAACCCTGTGCTTTGCTTATTTGGTCGTAATGATTGTTAGTCTGTGATCCTGTAGGTCCTTGTGACAAACTGATAAGACCAGTTTAAAAGTAGGTTAACAGTACAATGACAATAACTGTCACCAAAACAATTGCTTTAATAAGTGCAAAATGTCCCCTGTCCTTATTAAGGGGTGGTGTTGACCTGTTTTCTGTTAGTTCTTGCCTTAAGGTGGCATCAGAAGACCAGCTTTGCTTTGTAGGAATCTCAGGTACCATCCAGGTAGAAAGAAGGTCATTAAGGTCATTTCTTAAAACCTCTTCAGCTTTGCGAGCTGCTGTCTCCAATGAAACCTGTAGTACAGTTTCCAGTTTCTTTATAAAATCCTTACAGCTACAATCTTCTCCACTCACAGGATCTCCAGAAAATTCAACAGCAGGTGCCATGTTAATAAATTACAGTGCCCTTTTCTTGGATTTGTTGAAAGTGGAGTTGGTCAATAAAAATTCTTGTTTTGCCTTACTATATAGCCAGTCCTTATAGGAAAGTAATATTTGTATCAGAAAACACTTCCTTTTGCTATGAGATGGTAAGGTCCTGTTAATGAGTCTAGTAAAGAAAGGTACAGCAAAACTACCTTTTTATTCAGTAACTAATCTAGGAAGTTGATCCCATTGTATCACTGGAGCAGAACATTCACTCAACATTAAGGATTGACCAGTTCTTCTTTCAAATCACCGAACCGTGAACTACATTGACCACAGATCTTTTTACTAATGAAATACACCAACTACTACAATTAAAGGTAACTCAGTTCAACCAATTCTTTAGCTCTGTGTAATTAAGTTTGAAATGTCTAACTTGGGATGGAATTTCAATGAGATGTATATTAACACCTTCCCTCTCTGAAGAATGAAACAGGAAACCTAAGAGACCTCAACTCATTAATAAATGCACATTAGTTTTTTTTACTGTTACATCTGATGAGAAGATATGATATAGCTGTAAATACAATGTCATTATATTAGGACGGAAAGTAGCAATCCCATCTGCTACATAGTGAGATCAAATGTTGATCTTTAAATCAGAGATAAATTAATGTGTACGTAACATATTCCTTTTATGTTTAATGTACAACTAGAAATGTGTAGGCATGAATATTTTACTTACATTTCCTGGAAAGTCTCATTAGTAAAACAATACTCTTTATGGGTTAGTTTAAGATAGTCTAACATTTCACATAATAGATATAAGAATAAAAAAACCAATTACTAAATAATCTAAGAATTAAGTTACATACGGCTAGATTACAAGTTTTGCATTATGAGCGGCTTGGTGCTAACTTGCAAGTTATTGTCACCGCTCACCTCCCTATAGCGATGCTATTACAGGTTTGCAAAAACCCGGCCTTAGCAGGCAATATGTGAGCATTGAGCAAAATTGAGCTCCATACCACACTCCAATACCAGCGCTGCTTTGAGCTGGTTTTACAAGCTCGTGCACAATTTCCCCATAGACATCAATGGGGAGAGCCGGCTGGAAAAAAAGACTAACACCTGCAATAAAGGAGCGTAAAGCTCCGTAACGCAGCCACATTGATTCCTATGGGGAAAGAAAATTTATGTTTACACCTAACACCCTAACATAAACCCTGAGTCTAAGCACCCTACTCTGCTGCCCCTGACATTGCCGACACCTACATTAGATTTATTAACCCCTAATCTGCCGCCCCGACATCGCAGCCACCTACATTATATTTATTAACCCCTAATCTGCCGCCCCCAATGTCGCCGCCACCTATCTACACTTATCAATCCCTAATCTGCCACCCCCAATGTCGCCGCCACCTACCTACACTTATTAATCCCTAGTCTGCCACCCCAACGTCACCGCCATCTACCTACACTTATTAACCCCTAATCTGCCGCCCCCACCTACCTACACTTATTAACCCCTAATCTGCCACCCCCAACGTCGGCGTCACTATACTAAAGTTATTAACCCCTAATACTAAATCTAACCCTAACACCCACTAACTTTAACATAATTAAAATCTAAATAAAAATTACAATTAATACCTAAATAATTCCTATTTAAAACTAAATACTTACCTGTAAAATAAACCCTAAGATAGCTACAGGAACTAATAGTTACATTGTAGCTATCTTAGGTTTTATTTTTATTTCACAACTAAGTTTGTATTTATTTTAACTAGGTAGAATAGTTATTAAATAGTTTTTAACTATTTACTAGCTACCTAGCTAAAATAAATACAAATTTACCTGTAAAATAAAACCTAACCTGTCGTACACTATCACCTAACCTTACACTACAATTAAATAATAATAATAAATAAATTACATTAATTAAATACAATTAACTAAATTACAACAACAAAACCACTAAATTACATAAAATAAAAAAGAAATTATCAAATATTTAAACTAATTACACCTAATCTAATAGCCCTATCAAAATAAAAAATGCCCCCCCCCAAATAAAAAAAAACCTAGCCTAAACTAAACCTACCAATAGCCCTTAAAAGGGCCTTTTGCGGGGCATTGCCCCAAAGAAATCAACTCTTTTACCTGTAAAAAAAATACAAACAACCCTCCAACAGTAAAACCCCACCACCCACATAACCAACCCCCCCAAATAAAACCTACTAAAAAACCTAAGCTCCCCATTGCCCCTGAAAAGGGCATTTGGATGGGCATTGCCCTTAAAAGGGCATTTAGCTCTTTTTCAGCCCAAAACCTAAGCTAAAAATAAAACCCACCCAATAAACTCTTAAATAAACCTAACACTAAACCCCGAAGATCCACTTACAGTTTTTGAAGACCCGACATCCATCCTCAACGAAGCGGCAGAAGTCCTCAGCGAAGCCAGCAGAGTCTTCATCCAAGCCGGCAGAAGTCTTCATCCAGACGGCATCTTCTATCTTCATCCATCCGGCGCGGAGCGGCTCCTTCTTCAAGACATCCGGCGCGGAGCATCCTCTTCTTCCCTTAAAGGAACCTTCATACTTCATTAGCCATCTTGAAAGATGGAGCCGATCCACGCCGGATGGATGAAGATAGAAGATGCCGTCTGGATGAAGACTTCTGCCGGCTGCTCCATAACCTGTCCGCCTGCTCTGAGCAGGCGGACAGACATCGCTGCAATTCAACCTGATCGGGGTGATTGATACCCCCTGCAGGCTGGCCGCGATTCTGCAGGGGGCGGCATTGCACTAGCAGCTCTTGTGAGCTGCTAGTGCAATGCTGAATACGGAGAGCGTATTGCTCTCCGTATTCAGCGTGGTCTGGCAGACCTGATCCGCACTGTAGTATCAAGTCCACCAGACTTTGATAAATATAGGCCAGGGTGTCCATTTAATGAGACACTGGATTTTTTTGTGTGTTTGTAAATACATGAAAAATATATATAAATTATATTACAACAGAAACAAGTATCAGATGAGTTTTATCTCTCTGGCAATGATTTAACTGTCTGTCTTTCTTTCCTATTCCAGACTATTGAAACATGATGTGTGAACATTTTGTGTTCAATTTATATTATTTTTAGCTTTGTTTTCCATGCCATTTCAATGCATTAGACCCACCACCATATAAACCAGTGAAGTATATAATAAAAGCAAAAACTAAGAACTAAGAAAAAAGGGTCTTCTTTGGCATTTACTGAAGTATTCACTGAAGCAAAAGATATGTGGCCAGTGCAAAAGTGAAGCGTGCCGTCTAGTTTAATTAGTATTAATGAGTTTGAATGATCATGTTCAATTATAAAATCAATTATAAAACCCTAATCTGCAAAGCTCTTATTAAAACAACTTCACCACTTTGCCTTAGTTTGTAAATATTCACCCAAATACGTTTCCTGTGCTGCCCCTTTACTGTAGAACTTACTAAAATATAAGATAAAAGGTATACTCTTTAATTAGAATACCATCATTGATTTTACAACTCTGTGCATCACATAAATTGTGTGTGTGTATATATATATATACTCACAGGGTTATGAAAAACCCAGTTGTCCTGACGAGGCTGAAGTAGGCTTCTTATTCGGCCATCTTATTATTCTCTGAAGTTGGCTTCTTATTCAGCCAGCTTCTTATTGGGCAACTGATTATAATCAGACAAAAAAAAGCTGTTTAAAGAAAATATCTACAATTATTTTTATTTTAAATAAAATAATAGACTTTCTCCAAAACCTAAACAAACTTACATTTTATACAAATACATGTTATATTGCAATAAACAGATGGTTAACATGGCACAATTTTGGTTATGTTTTGAATAAGTAACTTGTATATTGAAAGGGTTAAAATCCTTTGTGCCACTGGTTTATGCAAGGATATATACAGGGTGTGAACCCCTTCATAGAATCCCTGTGTTTTAATCCTGGCCCAAAGCTTCTATAGTAAACAAACTGATGCCAACCTTGTCACCTCATATATTTTACCTTTTCTGAATACGTAACTGGTATTTTGAAAGGGTTAAAATCCTTTGGGCCACTCATTTCTGTGTGGATATATACAGGGTGTCAGTGCCTGCATACTATCCACATGTTTTTAGACTGGCCTAGCTGTTTCTATGACAAACAAACTGGTGCCAACCTTGCCACTTCATATATTTTACCTTTTCTGAATAATTAACTGGTATTTTCAAAGGGTTAAAATCCTTTGGGCCACTCATTTCTGTGTGGATATATACAGGGCTTGAGCCCCTTCATACAATCCACATGTTTTCAGACTGGCCCAACGGGTTTCTAGGGCAAACAAACTGGTGCCAACCTTGCCACTTGATATATTTTACCTTTTCTGAATAAGTAACTGGTATTTTAAAAGGGTTAAAATCCTTTGGGCCACTCATTTATGTGTGGATAAAGACAGGGTTTGAGCCCCTTCACAGGACAGACCTTTTCTCAGCCTGCCCAACAGTTTTTATGGCAAGTAAATTGGTGCCAACCTTGCCACTTAATAAATTTACCCTTTTTTTTGAATAAGTAGTATTTTAAATGGGTTAAAATCCTTTGGGCCACTAATTTCTGTGTGGATATATACAGGGCGTGAGCCCCTTCATACAATCCACATATTTTCAGACTCTGCCAACGGTTTCTATAGCAAACAAACTGGTGCCAACCTTGCCACTTCATATATTTTACATTTTCTGAAAAAGTAACTGTTATTTTAAAAGGGTTAAAATCATTTGGACCACTCATTTCTGTGTGGATATAAACAGGTCGTGAGCCCCTTCATAGGATAGAAATGTTCTCAGCCTGGCCCAACGCTATTTATGGCAAATAAACTAGTCGCAACCTTGCCACTTCATATATTTTACCTTTTCTGAATAAGTAACTGGTATTTTGAAAGGGTTAAAATCCTTTGGTCCACTTATTGTTGTGTGGATATATACAGGGTGTGAACTCCTTCATATAATCCACATGTTTTCAGACTATCCAAATGCCTTTTTATGGCAAACAAACTGGTTTCAAACTTGCCACTTCATATATTTTACCTTTTATGAATAAGTAACTGGTATTTTGAAAGGGTTAAAATCCTTTGGGACACTCATTTCTGTGTGGATATATACAAGGCGTGAGCCCCTTCATACAATCCATATGTTTTCAGACTGGCTTAACGGTTTCTAGGGCAAACAAACTGGTGCTAACCTTGTCACGTCATATATTTTATATTTTCTGAATAAATAACTTTTTTTTTTTAAAAGGTTTAAAATCCTTTGGTCCACTCATTTATGTGTTGATATATATAGAGCTTTAACCCTTTCATAGGACAGACATGTTTTCAGCCAGGCCCAATGGTTTTTATGGCAAATAAACTGGTGCCAACCTTGCCACTTAATATATCTGCCCTTTTTTTGAATAAGTAGTATTTTGAAAGAGTTAAAATCCTTTGGGCCACTCAATTCTGTATGGATATATACAGGGCGTGAGCCCCTTCATACAATCCACATGTTTTCACACTGGCCCAACGGTTTCTATAGCAAACAAACTGGTGCCAACCTTGCCACTTCATATAGTTTACATTTTCTGAAAAAGTAACTGTTATTTTAAAAGGGTTAAAATCTTTTGGGCCACTCATTTCTGTGTTGATATATAAACAGGTCCTGAGCCCCTTCATAGGATAGACATGCTCTCAGCCTGGCCCAACGCTATTTATGGCAAATAAACTGGTGCCAACCTTGCCACTTCATATATTTTACCTTTTCTGAATAAGTAACTGGTATTTGAAAGGGTTAAAATCCTTTGTGCCACTCATTTCTGTGTGGATATATACAGGGCCTGAGCCGCTTCATAGAATAAATATGTGCTCAGCTTGGCCCAATGCCTTTTGTAGCAAAGAATCTGGTGCCAACATTGCCATCTCAAAGATTTTACCTTTTCTGAATAAGTAACTAGTATTTTGAAAGGGTTTAAATCCTTTAGGCCGTTCATTTCTGTGTGGATATATACAGGGCATGAGCCCCTTCATACAATCAACATGTTTTCAGACTAGACCTACGGTTTCTATGCAAACAAACCGGGGCCAACCTTGCCACTTCATTTATTTTGGCTTTCTGAATAAGTAACTGGTATTTTGAAAGGGTTAAAATCCTTTGGGCCATTCATATCTATGTGGATATAAACAGGTCCTGAGCTCCTTCATAGGATAGACATGTTCTCAGCCTGGCCCAATGCTGTTTATGGCAAATAAACTGGTGCCAACTTTGCCACTTCATATATGTTACCTTCTTTTTTGTGAGTAACTGGTATTTAAAAAGGGTTAAAATCCTTTGGATCTCTCATTCTGTGTGGATATATACTGGGCATGAACTCCTTCATACAAACAACATGTTTTCAGACTGGCCCAATGCTTTCTATGGCAAACAAACTGATCCAAACATTGCCACTGCATATATTTTACCTTCTCTAAATAAATTGTATTTTGAAAGGGTTAAAATATTTTGGGCCACTGATTTCTATAGTGAAATATACAGGGTATAAACCACTCCATACATTCTTTTCTTTATTTTTACGACTGGCACAATGATTTTTTTTTTCACACTAACTTGTGCCATTATTTATTGTAACCTTTTCTAAAAAGTAACTGGTATTCTAAAAGTGTTAAAGTCCTTTGTTACACCTATTTCTGCAAGGACATGTACAGGTCATGAACTACTTCATAGGATAGACATGTTCTCAGATTGGACCAACGCCTTTTTTTAACAAACAACAAATTGGTGCAAACCTTGTCAAATCACATATTTTACCTTTTCTAAATAAGTAACTGGTATTTTGAAAGGGTATCTTTGCAATAGAAATCTCTCGGCTAGTCTGAAAACACGTGGATTGTATAAAGGGGCTCACACCCTATATATCCACACAGAAATCAGTGACCAAAATTATTTTAACCCTTTTAAAATACCAGTTACTTATTCAGAAAAGGTAAAATATATGGATTGTATAAAGGGACTCACGTCTTGTTTATATCCACACAGAAATTAGTGGCCCAAAGAATTTTAACCCTTTCAAAATACCAGTTACTTATTCCGAAAAGGTAAATATATGAAGTGGCAAAGTTGGCACCAGTTTGCCATAAAAAGGCATTGGGCCAGTCTGAAAACATGTAGATTGTATGAAGGGGTTCACGCCCTGTATATATCCCCACAGATATGACTGGCCCAAAGGATTTTAACCCTTTCAAAATACCAGTTACATATTCACAAAAGGTAAAATATATGAAGTGGCAAGGTTGGCACCAGTTTATTTGCCATAAACAGCATTGGGCCAGGCTGAGAACATGTCTATCCTATGAAGGAGCCCAGGACCTGTTTATATCCACACAGATATGAATGGCCCAAAGGATTTTAACCCTTTCAAAATACCAGTTACTTATTTTGAAAAGGTAAAATATATGAAGTGGCAAGGTTGGCACCAGTTTATTTGCCATAAACAGTGTTGGGCCAGGTTGAGAACATGTCTATCCCATGAAGGGGCTCAGGCCCTGTATATATCCACACAAAAATGAGTGGTCCAAAGGATTTTAACCCTTTTAAAATACTAATTCAGAAAAGGGTGAAATTTATTAAGTGGCAAGGTTAGCACCAGTTTATTTGCTATAGAAACCGTTGGGCTCAAAGGATTTTAACCCTTTTACAATACCAGTTACTTATTCAGAAAAGGTAAAATATATGAAGTGACAAGATTGGCACCAGTTAGTTTGCCATAAAAAGGCGTTGGGCCAGTCTGAAAACATGTAGCTTGTATGAAGGGGTTAATGCCCTGTATATATCAACACAGAAATTAGTGGCCCAAAGAATTTTAACCCTTTCAAAATACTAGTTACTTATTCAGAAAAGGTAATGAAGTGGCAAGGTTGGCACCAATTTGTTTGCCCTAGAAACTGTTGGGCCAGTCTGAAAACATTGTATGAAGGGGCTCATGCTCTGTATATATCCACACAGAAATATGTGGCCCAAAGGATTTTAACCCTTGCAAAATACCAGTTACTTATTCAGAAACTTTTAAATATATAAAGTGGCAAGGTTGGCACCAGTTTATTTGCAATAAATAGCATTATGCCAGGCTGGGAACATGTCTATCCTATGAATGGACTCAGGACCTATTTATATCCACACAGAAATGTGTGGCCCAAAGGATTTTAACCCTTTCAAAATACCAGTTACTCATTCAGAAAAGGTAAAATATATGAAGTGGCAAGGCTGGCACCAGTTTGCTATAAAAAACGTTGGGTAGGTCTGAAAACATGTGGATTGTGTGTAGGGGCTCACACCCTGTATATATCCATGTTCTCAGCCTGGCCCAATGGTTTATATGGCAAATAAAATGGTGCCAGTTAATGTATTTGCTCTTTTTTTTAATAAGTAGTATTTTAAAAGAGTTAAAATCCTTTGGGCCACTCAATTCTGTGTGGATATATACAGGGTGTGAGCCCCTACACACAATCCACATGTTTTCAGACCTACCCAACGTTTTTTATAGCAAACTGGTGCCAGCCTTGCCACTTCATATATTTTACCTTTTCTGAATGAGTAACTGGTGTTTTGAAAGGGTTAAAATCCTTTGGGCCACACATTTCTGTGTGGATATATATAGGTCCTGAGTCCATTCATAGGATAGACATGTTCACAGCCTGGCATAATGCTATTTATGGCAAATAAACTGGTGCCAACCTTGTTTATTTGTCCTATGAAGAGGCTCAAGCTCTGTATATATCCACACTTAAATAAGTGGCCCAAAGGATTTTAACCCTTTTAAAATACCAGTTACTTATTCAGAAAATGTAAAATATATGAAGTGGCGAGGTTGGCATTAGTTTGTTTTCCCTAGAAACCGTTGGGCCAGTCTGAAAACATGTGGATTGTATGAAGGGGCTCAAGCCCTGTATATATCCACACAGAAATTAGTGGCCCAAAGGATTTTAACCCTTTCAAAAAACCTGTTACTTATTCAGAAAATGTAAAATATATGAAGTGGCAAGGTTAGCACCAGTTTATTTGCCATAAATAGCGTTGGCCAGGCTGAGAACATATCTATCCTATGAAGAGGGTCAGGACCTGTTTATATCTACACAGAAATTAGTGGCCCAAAGGATTTTAACTCTTTCAAAATACCAGTTACTTATTCAGAAAAGGTAAAATATATGAAGTGGCAAGGTTGGCACCAGTTTGTTTGCCATAGAAACCGTTGGGCCAGTCTGAAAACATGTGGATTGTATGAAGGGGCTCATGCCCTATATATATCCTTACAAAAATCAGTGGCCCAAATATACAAAGTTACTTATTCAAAACATAACCAAAATTGTGCCATGTTTAGCATCTGTTTATTGCAATATAACATGTATTTGTATAAAATGTAAGTTTGTTTAGGTTTTGGGAAAGTCTATTATTTTATTTAAAATAAAATTAATTGTAGCTATTTTGTTTAAACAGCTTTTTTGTCTGATTGTAATCAGTTGCCCAATAAGAAGCTGACTGAATAAGAAGCCAACTTCAGCTTAGTGTTGTCCTGGACGACTTTACAGTTGACCCGGATGACTTACAAAATGGTCTGGCATTTTCTACATATTTCTGTACTTTATTTTTGTAAAGCCTTCCTTCTGTTCCTGATGATTCTCCTGCATGCAAGCTGTAACTGTTTATTTCCTATGGACTCCTGTAGAGAAAGGAGGAGGGGGTTGGGGGAGTAGAGTGCAGGGCGGACTGTACTGAGTGAAACTATCCCTGAGTAGCATGGTATGTTGTCGGAGTGAGTCATATTGATTCACGCAACAAGAGCAGAGAAAGCAGTCAACTCTGTTATACACTAAAAGGGTGGAAACCAATTCCAGAAATTGTGAGTCTAACAGTCTCCCAGTTTTACCATTTGATACAAGTAATTTTGTTCTCTCCGGGGATCCATTCAAGTTATGTAAGTTATAAGACTGCATTATAGCCTTATATGCCATTAACATTGTTAACAATGCTTTATTTACTATATGTACAATAATTTAAAGCAAGGGTACTCCATATTGTGAGTAGGTTTCATAACCTAAACAAACAACTTTACTACACTAAGTAGCTATACTGTGACATTACTAATATATGGAGTGTATCCTTTGCTATCTACTAAGGATATATATATATACAGTTTAATACATAATGGAGTCATTAATCTTCTGAAACTCTTTTAATATTTAATTCCTTTCCAACTCTTCTGAGTCTGTGGGATAGATTTATCAAGCAGCAGCTGCTGCAATCTAGCACCGATGTTTCCAGATCATTGGAAACAAGAGTTAAGAAGCAGGGGGCCGCAATCATCCCGATCAAATACTATCGGGATGATTGACACCCCTGCTAGTGGCTAATTGGCCACGAATGTGCAGAGGTGGCATTGCACAAGCATTTCACTAGAAATGCTTGTGCACTGTTAAATGCAGACAGTGTATGATGCCAGCATTTAGTGATGTTGGACGGACATGATCCGTCCAACATTTAATAAATCGGCCCCCATGTCTCAAACAATTAATACATTACTCCAGTTTAATTCCATGTTATCCAATAACTATGATGTTTTAAATATTGTTGTCTTGCTTAGTCTTTCTTTTACAGAACTACTAAAGCTGGGTTCATCAAACCACATTTGAGTCGTGACTTGTGTGTGTGTTGTAGAAGAATGTGTGTGTGGTGTGTGTGTTATATGAGAATGTTTGTGGTGTTTATTTGCTGTATGAGAGTGTTTGGGGTGGGGGGTGTATGAGAGTGTGTGTAGTGTGTGTTGTATGAGTGTGTGTTGTATGAGAGTGTGTGTGTGTTATTACCTTTTACAACACATTGAAGTTTGGCTACAATCGGGAATAAAGTATGCACACATTTTAGTCACTTTGCCAAAAATTACAGCTATCTTGTTGTATATTACTTCAGAAATGTTTAGACCAAGCATAAAAATAGAGTCACAAAGGTAGGTGGTATCATGGCACTGGGTCTTAGAAAAACATTTTTGAAGAACCCTGTTCTAAAGTACTAAGATTTTATATGTATTTAAATCTAGAAAATGTAGACAATTCCTTCCTTTCTCAAGTCTGAAGCAATAACATGAGAAAGGAAAGAATTCTTCCAAAAGCTTGTCTACTTATAAATGTATAGTTAGTCCAATAAAAAAGTAGCATTGCTCAATACAATACTCTTGTTATTTTGGTATCTAAATCACTGGACTAACACGGTTACTCCAATCAAAGTATATATGAGGAAGGGGATTGTTTCCCCGAAACGTCAAGTTGTGTGAATGAAGGGACGATTTGATTCATCATAAATCCAGTAAGTGCCATTGATTTTTATTTGGATGTATGCTGATTTGGCACCCAGGTACATTAGTCTCTGCAGTAGGTGAGAGTGCACATTTCGAAGACTGCATATATATATATATATATATATATATATATATATATATATATATATATATATATTTATATATATATATATATATATATATTTTATTGTTATGTTTGGATGGTGATAATATCTCCCAGGTTTCCCATCTTCCATCTTTCTTGTTTGGAATAAAATGCAATATATCTGTGTATCATGAAAAGTTTGACAGTAGTTTCTACATATAGTTTATAAATATGTATATATATATATATATATATATATATATATATATATATATAATATTCACAGGATAAGCGTATGATGAGTGCTCGAGACTGAGGTATACTCCTACCAAACTACCTAAAAAAATACTATCAATATATATAAATGTCTCCGCACCCAAAAATATGAACAGTATATGGAAACAAACAAGTAGCACAAAAAAATGTTGCATCAACGTATCAACATTTTAATAAACATAAAGAAAGAAAAAAAAAACATAGAGAAAAAAATACCAAAAACTGATGCATAATCAGAGCAAAATACATACAAAACACCTATATCAACATAAAATATACTGGGCGTCCCCAGTTAGCAAGAAGCAATATTAAGTGTCAGTCCAGACTGCAAAGTAAAGGCCAGTCCCAACAGCTTATGAAACTAATGAAATGAAGCTGTATAAGTAAAGCACTAGCTGTAACAGGATTAGATGCAAGCGAGTGACAGAGCAGTTCATGCATATATATCAGCGTACCGAATCATGAGTTGTAGCAGCTTGAAAGAGATAGGGCAGTTCATGCAATGTAATTCATACACTCATATCAGCATAGTATGCAGAGGAATGAAGGCTTGTGAATAAATAAATCATTTTTGCCTTAAACCAAATGATTCTCGGCGGTGTGGAGATTAACTTTCCTCAAATATATATATATATATGCGTGTGTGTGTGTATGTATGTATATATATATATATATATATATATATATATACATATTTATAAACTATATGTAGAAACTACTGTCAAACTTTTCATGATACACAGATATATTGCATTTTATTCCAATAAAGATGGGAAACCTGGGAGACATTATCACCATCCAAACATAACACACAAAAAAAAATTCTTAATAGAAGTCAGAGATTTCAACCATATGATACATGGACAAAATGGATGATCACACTCTATCTGACCACAAGTTATCAACTTAATATCGACAACAAAATGGATACATCCAGTTCAACAGCTAAAATCACTTGACAAATGCTCAACACCAACAGATCAATTGATAACACATATTGGCCACCAATCTGTGCATAACCTAAAAAACAAGATGGTTCTACTCATGTTAAAAATGGCGACGGATGTGGATGATGATTGAATCTCGCCAAATAAAAAAAATTCTAATGATTACATCATCATCATTAAATGTATTCTTTATATAGAACTATTAATGCAATATAATATAAATATATTTACATGTTTTCACCATTATTTGTATTGGATAGGAAGTGTATAATTCATCACACATAGTATAAAATAAATATTTCCACAATGCTTGGGGTTAACTTTCAACTACAATTTCTTATCTCCAAACTACTTCACAGAGACACTTATACTTTTATTGATTTGATGTGGGGGTTTTTAAAATAAATTATTTATAAAAACTTTTTTTTATATATTTTACTTTGCATATACTGATATTTACTGTTGCATAATCTTAAAGTGATTGAAACCTTTAATGATTTAAAGCCCAGTATAAAAAGATAATCTTGAAAATAGGGACACTTTAATTAATTAAACTTTACAAAGACGGTTATTTTTTTTTAAATATTTACCTCTGCATTATGATAAACATAACGCCATCTTCTGCCCCGCATCCCCTGCTTTTTTAGATGGATAAGGAATCTGGCTTCCTCCAATCGTTGCATGCCCTACGAACTGGACACCCAGGGCCGCGATCAGGGGGTAAATAGGATGACTCCTGTCAGGAGCCCAGTAGGCCAGGGGGCCCCATGAGCCAAGCACAACTATTATTTAAAAAAAAAAAATACATTTTGGAAGCCACCAGAGGGCACTACAGCAGAGGGCACTACAGCAGCGTGCTATTGAGCATGTAAAATGTCATTACAAGGAGTAAAGCATTAGCATGAGAGGATTTCTGAGTGTGCACTAAACCACTATGCACAGTGCGAGACAGGCTTGGCACTTCAGTTTGTACAGTGTGTGCCTGAGTCAAGCGGCAGATCACTTTCATTTGCAGAGTAGGTAGGACTTACTTAATACATGTTTTCTATTTATTTGTGTAATTTCGGATTGTAACTTCAGTTATTTGGTGGGGCCAGGGGTCCATAAAAACACATTTTTTTAGCAATATGCAGCAGTGTATTTATGATTATTTGACAATGCTGTAGAAATTCTATATTTAAAACCATGCAGAAATGTTTCCTCCTCAATACACAAATGGTAGATGCCATTTTGGCAGATATTATTTTTATTTATATATATATATATATATATATACACACAGAGCATAGTGGAAACGACACTCCTCACAGCAGCAATCACCTGGTGCACTGCTAAATAAACATACAGCAGCAAGTGGTGAAGGATCCAAACGGATGGGTTCCGTATCAAGCAAAAACTTCACACAGCAGGCACAGCAGGAGTTTGTAATCCGTTTAATATAATATATATTAAATGGATTACAAACTCCTGCTGTGCCTGCTGTGTGAAGTTTTTGCTTGATACGGAACCCATCCGTTTGGATCCTTCACCACTTGCTGCTATATATATATATATATATATATATTTTAATTACATTCCAGTTCACTGCCCCTTTATGCAAGGACTTTCCAAATGCAAGGAGGCATTTATCTAGGTTGTGTACATCTGCATAAAATGTTATACTCTCAGGCTAACATTGCTCAGTGTTTGAAATGAGACAGATTAACTTAACACTGATCAGTTTACACTACAGCTGACTTAATTCTGAAATACATACAAACAAGCCTAAATCCTGCATTTAACCAGATCTAATGGTATGAGACTGAGTACCACATCTTATGGTTCCACCAAGACCATATAGAGAACAGCATTTTCAAAATCCATAAGAATAGCTGACAGAACATTTGTACACCAGATTTTAAGAGGTTCTTGGTTGGAGAAAATGGGGGGGGGGGACCGCCCAAACATGTGTCAACCTTTCAAAAGTACTTTTCTTCATCTACCCATTATGACAGATCAATAATCTACAATTTTGAATTCACAGAAGTATTTTTGTTTGCACATTTACAAATATGATTCTTTAAAAAGTGATCTCTTAATTTATGCTATTTTTTATCATGCATGTCACACACTGTTGATTTAGGGGATGGCAATGTGCAGAAAATGTACCTTCTGTTGGTGTCTGTGTTTAAGTCTTTGTGCTTTTGTTGGTGTCTCTATGAGTGTGTATGCATTTTTTTCTATGGGTCTCTGTGAGGGTTTGTGTGTCTGTTTTTGTGCATTTTCTGTGGATGTCTCTGTTATGGTGTGTGTGTATGTATGTATTTGTGTGTTTTCTGTGGGTGGGTGTTTGTGAGTGTGTGTGTGTATGTGTATGTCTTTGTGTGTTTTCTGAGGCTGTCTCTGTGGGTGTTTCCTTGGGTGTATGTGCAAGTTTGTGTTTGTGTATGTGTCCATTGGCTGTTCCTTTTTAGGACATTTTGACCTTACTACTGATTATTCACATCTTTCTACAGACTTTGGGACTAATGAGACCTTTCCGTAAATCACCAATCCACCACTTAAGCTTTAAATTATTGTTTAGGCAGTTCAGGGCCCTTCCTTTCAGGCACTGTATGCTGTTGTCATCATATAGTTGGCATCTTCCTTGACAAAAAGATAATCAGAACTCCATATTTTGTCTTGTAAATCTCCTTTTTTGATAAAACTGTAGTCTACCTCATTACTTGTCAGGTCAATCAATGTAAACAAGTGCTGAGTGTCTGTGTCTGAATGTGTTTGTTTCTTTGCGTGTTTGCTAGAGCGTCTATATATGAATCCTTATGTGTGTCTGTTTCTGTTTGTGTGCTAATACCTTTTCAACATTTCCAAGTTTTACTACACTTAAGAAAAAAGTGCATGGGTGGGCCTAATCAATGGTTAAGTCAGGAGCCTCAAAATTTGTAGTGTCCGCCCTGTGGATGCCAAAGGGGCATGCAATGATTAGAGGAAGCCAGATTTGTCATCGATCTGCTAAAGAAACCAGGAGATGCGGGTGGAGGATCGGTGTTATGTTTACCATAACTCAAAGGAAAGTATTTTAAAAAATAAGCGTCTTTGTAAACTTTAATGAATTAAAGTGCCCCTGTTTTTAAAATTATTTTTTTAATACTGTGCTTTAAGTTATTAAAGTTTACAGTCCCTTTAATTAGGAAATAGATTTGCTAGTTTTATTATAACACTTAAATGAATGTTCCTATAAATGTACTATGATTTCATTATTGCATACTTTTTTTTATAATTTATGGCTGGATTTATTTTATCCTAATTATTGTTTGAGTACTGGAACATTTCATTCAGAGTGTGTTTTTTTGTTTTTGTTTTTTTTATGATTATCCAGAGTGTTTATTCAAAATGTTGGTGCAAATTTTTTTATAGGGAACAAATATCCTGCTATCTCAGACCACCACTAGCCAAGAAATAATTTCACCCCTTCCTTTTATTACCTTCTTTAACAAACTTGATTGCAGTACCCCACAGGGTTAGGCACCTGATTTTTTTTTTGTATCAGTTTACCAATATGATAATGTTTATCATATTATTCTCACAATAAACGTATTGTAAATGTGTATAATGCTGCATAATATGTTTGCATTTGTAAATAAAGTATTATAATAAAATTGTGTGTTATTTGGACTATTCCATTATTCTAACTAAATAGGGTAACTTTTGAAATAGTGTTTCATATTTCTTGTTTTGTAGCACAAAGTGCACTAATATTTTTATGATCTAAAAATTTCAAATTAGGTTTTACCAACTAATGTTTTAGGATTTTATAGGTTCTAAAATAGTCATGTAGGAATTTATAGTTTTTAGGCAAAAATAGTTTACGACACTGTTATCTTTAAAATACTTTGGATTTATTAGACCTTTACACCAATGTTTTCACACTATTTGCATTGCAATGAATAATTAAATAATCATGAACTCATAGGAAACCATTATGTTTTAATCATTGTGTCTCTATTAAACGTTTAAACCAATCATTTCACATGTTTTGTAATACAGCGAACACTGAAATACTTAGATACATTTTCAGGAGTAAACTCTCTTATGTCTTCAGTTAAAATCTACTTTTAATGTCAAAATACTGTGATCCTGTTCTACGATAAAAGAAGTGAGAACTATCTACAATTTTCTTAGGGTTCCAAGGCAGTCTTTCTGTCAGCAGAAAACTTGACCCTTCTTGTTCATACTCTCGAACAACTGGTTTTCAAACCTGTCCTCAGGCCCCTAACAAGCCACATTTTGAGGATATCTGAACTAGAGCACAGGTGAAACAATCAGCTGATTAGTAAACCTGGTTATTTTACCTGCTCTCATCCAAGGTAATACTGAAAATCTGTCCTGAGGACAGGTTTGAAAACCAGTGTTCTAAATACATAAAGGATGACGCTTTTCTCCAAGCCAGTTATCTGCACCACTGGAAGCATATAATTGGAATTTTGTAGGTTGAAAACACAAAATTACATTTTTTTAGGTCTTAACCTTCAAATTAGGTATTTTTAGGACCCATCAAATTCAAATGTGTATTTCCTTGCCCTTGAAACATAAAAGAACATTAAATGTTCATAAGTACAGTAAATCAATAGCAAGAAATAGGTTCAAACCTAAAAATCTGGACCGTGCTAATACCTACATGCTTAAAACATGCTAAATATGTGGTCGTGACTGATATTCTGGAGGTACAACTGGCACAGGTAGGCATCAGGTTGAGTGAGGTACATCTAGTACAGAAAGATAGGCGGCAAAGAAAGTGTTACAGGCCAAACTAGAGTGGTGCTGCACTGACATTATGTGCCTATCTAAAGTATGGTAGCAATGAAAAAGCTTTTGCCAGACACCATCATCAACTCTTGGCCCAATGCTGTAGATACTATGAAAGCAAACTTATCGGAACCTACCAGTCCAGCCTTGGTGAATGCCGAGAATACCGCCATCCATCTCAGCGTCCCACGTGAAGGGATGCTGAGATTCCAGTCTTTCTTTAACTGTGGCTGCACTCTCTAGGAACACGCTTCCTAGATTTAAAGGGGTTGCATCTTTATTACAGGAACTCCCACCTGGAGGACTCAGGTGTGGGAGTTCCTATAAAAGCTCACCCAGCCCATCACTCTACTGCCCGCCCCTACCCACTTTGTTCCTTGCCCTGGAGACTAAGGGGCCGCAGCTCACCTCTGGCGGGCTGAATTCCCCTGGCGGAATTCAGCATTGCACACGAGCGCTATTTTGCGCTTGCATGCAATCCTGTCCCCTGCCCGCGCACAGCCTATCACGCCTGGGCAAGAGCTGTCAATCTCCCCGGTCGTACTTTAAAAGTGGCGAAAGATTAGGAAAGCAGTGGTCTCTTGTGAGAACCTGCAGCCATAGGGACTCAAAGTCTGGCAAAAGCCTTTGATAAATCGACCCCTAAGCAAACTTACCTGATTCCTGTGTATGCTCACCTTGCTCCAGGAGTACAAACATACTTACCTGATACCTGTGTATGCTCATATTGCTCCTGAGACTAAGCATTCTTACCTTGTACCTGCGTATTCTCACCTTACTCCTGAGACCAAGCATACTTTCCTTGTACCTGCGTATTCTCACCTTGCTCCTGAGACCAAGCATACTTTCCTTGTACCTGTGTACGCTCACCTTGTTCTAGAGACCAAGCATACTTACCTGATACCTGTGTATGCTCACCTTGTTCCAGAGACCAATCATGCTCACCTTGCTCCTGAGACCAAACATATTTACCTTATACCTGTGTATGTTCATCTTGTTCCAGAGACCAAGCATACTTACCTTGCACCTGTGTATGTACACCTGGTTCCTGAAATCCAAACAGACTTTCCGGATTCTTGTGTATGCTCACTTTGCTCCTGAAGCTGTGCCTATCTAGTATCCCGTCCCGTGACAGTCTCACCAATAGTATGGATTAAGAAAAAGCGGAGCACGGGTAAAATAAAAGTGTTATTTATTAAAGCATGGAAACTATATCAAAGTACATAAAACTACCTGCAGGAAAATAAAAGGTCAGATGCGTTTCGGCTCGTCTTTATCTGTGTCCTCACCAAAAGTACCCACTGGGTATCCTGTGCCTGCTGAGAAACCTGTGTTTACCATACCAGTGACAGCCTTCTTCAAACCAGCTGTACCTTCTGCACTCTATCTGGTATCCTGTGACCGCCTCACCAACAGTACCCGTGGGTATTCTGCATCTGCTATAAAACCTGTGTCTGCTTTCCTCTCACTAGCTGTGTCTGATGTACCTTCCAGGTATTCTGTGACCCCCTTTACTGTTTAATTTAAGTACCAGTGTCTATTGGACTTTGTTACTTCAAACTAATTAAAGTGTTCTGA
The DNA here is from genome assembly GCF_027579735.1 of Bombina bombina. Classification (NCBI taxonomy): domain Eukaryota; kingdom Metazoa; phylum Chordata; class Amphibia; order Anura; family Bombinatoridae; genus Bombina; species Bombina bombina. Next base: position 485,180,757 of record NC_069503.1, on the reverse strand, counting down.
ACGTTGTATTAGAATTTAGTCTTTTGCATAAGACCTGTGTTCAAACTTGCTGGTTCTGTGATCTTCAATCTGAACTACCATTTGTTCTTTTGCTTATTAATCGGTAAAGCTTTCAAAACGACTTTCATTGTTCTGTGTATCTGTTCCTGCATTCTGAGTTCCACACACCCTAACCTCCTCAAATACAAAACAGTACTCCCTCTCCCATGCTGTGTTTAGTGTACAGTCACTCCTGGAATGTATGGCCAGTGGAAACATTTTTAATACCACTTCAAAACATGTTCCTGATAAAAACATATAAAATTATATTTATGCAATATTCAAATTTAATAAAGTGTTATACTGTGTATTTACTGTAAATATTTCACATTTAAATGTTCTGCACATAGCAGAATATGTTCTATGTATTTCTAAACACATATTCACACACATATATATATATATATATATATATATATATATATATATATATATATATATTTCTCTGTATATATCTATACCTATAAAAAATCATCTATATATAGGTATAGATATATATTTTAGCAAAATACTATTAAATATATGTAGAAATATGTATGTATTAATAAAAATAACATTTATTTTTTTTTTCATGTCGGGTTAGCGCACGAGAATATGCAATCAGGTTTGCACACAAGTAGTTTTTTTTTCCTCCATTGACTTCCATTGGGGAATACGTTATCACACATGCAATATTTTACTTTGTTTTTTTTGCACGCATCGGGTTGAATGAGAGCGAAAACAGTTTACCTTCAACTTGTAATTTGAGCGCTACCTGTTGCACGCAACAAGCTTACTTCTAGCGGAGTTAGAGCTCGAGCGGGAGTGTTAAATACCACTCCACTTGTAATCTGGCCCCAAATCAGCACAAGAATATTAGTCTCTGTTAAACGAACATCAATTTTCCAATTAAAGTTCAGATTATCTTGTGTTTAGCACATGTATATGTAGATAACACAAGCTTCACAAAAATGTAGTCTCAACCCCGTTTTCAATGACGGGCCTCCCTTGTTATTTGCTTGCTGTGACAAAACATCTATATTACCTTATAACACAACTACCACCTAAGCTATTACATTTTATTGTCATCCTTCCTGTTCTTTAGTTCTGAATTCTATAGCCTGGCCCTGATCTCAGGAAATCATACTTCATATAACTGCAGAAGGAAAACAGAAAATATCCCCCTATTTGTTTTCTTCGACACAGAAAAAAAAAAAAGATTTTTTAACAAAATGTATAAATTTCACATGTACACTTTTAAAAGCAGCAATATTACCATAGCAATAATATTATAGGTGAGAGGTCCAGGGTTTAAACACATAAATCCCTTTGATGCCAGAAAGATGTTCAAGGTATTATTTCTAATCCTGACACTGACTACCACAATGCTTCTGCCTTTGACCCATGACATTTTCACAGTGACATTGTCAAAGTCAACACTGTGGCTGTAATAAAAGTATAGATATTATAGATGGAAATAAATGAGAAAAGGAGATATGAAATCAGTTACATGATACATCCTTTATATATTTATTTCTGAATCAATCAATCAAGGGAGATGATATACATAATACTCAAGAGGCTCTTCAAGGAGTACATCCATTGACTGCAAAATTACATTTTAAAAACATTTTGAATGCAGTTTTTTGTTTTTCAATGCAGTGTTTTCTGATATATACTGGGCATTTACAAATAACTAAAACCAATTTCCAAGTGCATAATTAAATGCATGGTGTTGCTCCTACACTGTAAGTTACAATACATTTCAGAAAACAACTTTGATAACTGTGCAGAGTGTGAGAGCAGCCCCCTGCAGGGGTGGCAGTGAGCGCTGTAAGTACACACAGCTGTGCTGGGCTTGCTGAGTGGTCATCATGATGCCCGGCCCCCGGTAAGCAGCAGGCCGCCATGGAGTGCACTATACCCGTTCAGTGCCAGCTCCTATTCCGGGCCTGCGAAGATGGAGATTACGAGAGCGCCCGGCGCTTGTTGGACCCAAGCACCGAGCCGGCCCAGTCCGGAGCCCGCAGCCAGTTGGGTATAGGCCGGGAGGTAAGCTCCGAGCTGTCCGGGGCCCCAGGGGTGGGAGCTGTGCCAGACGGTGAAGTGGTGCCTGTAGACTGCACGGATGAGGAAGGTAACACCGCCCTGCAGCTGGCTGCCGGAGCCGGGCATGAACCGCTAGTCAGGTTCCTGCTCAGGAAGGGCGCCTCGGTGGACAGCAGAAACCACTATGGCTGGACCCCGCTTATGCAGGCTGCCAGGTAACGGGATCATAGAAAGGGCCGGGGAGTCACCAGAACGAGGAAGTTTAAATTCTATCTCTATCTATCTATCTATCTATCTATCTATCTATCTATCTATCTATCTTATTGTATCTACTCTATTCTATCTGTATCTATGTAATGCTATATCTATCTATCTAAAAACTTTTCAGGGGCACATTTAAACTTGGGTATATTTATGTATGTGGTGCCAAATATTAGCAGAACAACACCTGCTTATTTACATATTTACTACACAGATTTAAATGGATAGAATAGCAATTGGAATATTGTTTCAGCATTATAGGGTAATTAGTAATTACTATACAAAATATTCTAGACTTTTAGAGCACTGCTGGTCTAGTCTTCATTGCAGCTAACTAGTGATACAAAGGGGTTAAGCACATAGATTTGCATGGTCATTTGTGATAAAATGACATGCTCTAATAATCGAGAGCATGTAATTGTTTTTACTATGATGGCCCTTTAATTGCTGATATATACTATGCATATTTAAAGCCTGAAACACATATAATCAAGGTGTTTGAATATGCCAAAGCCATTGCTGCCATATCAGCCCTTTCCATTGCTTCCATTAATTTTATAGAATCTTGCTAGACTAGAGAGCTTTAGAGAATCGGTCCCATAGAGAGAGCAATTAAAAGGGACATTGATTGCATATCTCACCTCCCATTTGAAGCTGGCTTGCTGCATATTGTTTATGTGGCTTTTCTATAGAGAATATTCAAGTATACATATTTTCAGTATAGGTGGTGGTGACAATGGGCAGCTATTTTAAATGAAAAAAATAAATAAAGGTAAAGTAGCTATTTATAAACAATTTTATACACTCCAGTGTGTAAAACAAATCTTTGGTAACAGATTTAAGCAGAGAAAAATGAAGAGTACAATGTCCCTTTAAAGGGCCATTATAGTAAAAAAATGACATGCTCTAATCCGTTAGAGCATGTCATTTTAAGTTTATCGACTTTAGACTACTGTGTGTTTAACATCCGCAAAGGGGTTAAATACCCAGTAGAAATACAGCTCAGGACTCGCAGAGCACTGCTGCTCCAGACCGGAAAACGCCACTGATCCAATAAGCAGCGCTAGTTGAACGACTCAGATGTTGAACTAGGGCTGCTGATTAGATCTGTTTTTTTCCGCTCAGGTCCTGCATTGCTTTGCAAGTCCCAAGCAATATTTCTACTGTATGTTTAACCCATTTGCATGAGTTAAACACACAGGGCTAGATTACAAGTGGAGCGCTAAATATAGATTGCGTGCAAGCAATATTAGCGCTCCACTTTGTAATACCACCGCCCGATAATGTGAACTAGTGCTAACACAAGCTTGCGTTCACATTGCTAGGAAGCATTGCGCTCACAAGAGCGCACTTCTATAGGCTCCTATGGGAGCCTCGTTTTGATGCTGTCAGAGATGGCATCAGAACCTCAAGCAGAGAAGGGGGTAAGTAGTGCAGCGATGGGCAGCATTTTTAAATATATATATATATATATATATGTATATATGTATATGAGTATGTACATATATATTTATGTGTTAATATGTGTATATATACATATTAACACATAAATATATATCACAAGCAGAGATGAATGGCAAAACTAACCATTCAAAATAATACACTAATAGCATTTAAACTGTCAAAGAGATCATATAATCTGATAGCATCAAAGAAATGGCAATATTTCATATGACAAAAAAGAATTCATATAGACCAACGAAAATAAAATA